>NC_056748.1:121039553-121264553 GCF_019279795.1 Protopterus annectens | reverse complement strand
TGCTTACTACTGCTTATTTGTGCTTACACCTGCTTAATAGTGCCTTATTCATTATGACACTGACACTTCACATGTGCATTTAATGTAGTACTCCTGTTCAAATATAAATGTTATTTAGTAGGTTATACAGCAAAACGATGTTGATATACAGATTTCACATGGAAACTAGAATGTGCTGCAGTGGGACTTGAACTGGGAATGCGTGCATGTTAGGTGGATGCTCTGCTCACTACACTATTGCTATTCTGCTTCATTTGCATATTTCTACCATAATGTCATACCCATGTTCCCTTTCCCCGGCCCCCGAGCTCCACGTACACAGCATCTATCCATTCTCCAGTTGCTAGCCCTGCCATACCACACCTCAACACATTTCCCTCTCTGCACGTCTCGGTACTCCTCCAGTATATTGTCTCAACCCAAGCATCTGCAGGCTCTTCATCCATTTAGTCCACGTACGTACGAGGCTTCCCTTGATCCTCCTCCGATACTGGTGGAGACATCGATGTGTCCCACAACTTTTGGTTCGTCCCACCAGGGAGGGACCTGTTGTTGTGTCAAAAGTAGACCTAGCTGGTCTACACTGTTTCTCCCATTGGTAGCATCCTGCCAGGGTTTTGAAAAGCAGTAGTTTGCTCACACACCTGGCCAGCCTCATCTCCCGGGTCCACATAACCAACCCCCCAGGTGTGACATTCTGTGCATGAAGCATGCCCACACGCCCTCATGGTGTGCATAGTTTTTTCATTATTCTCTTCAGTATTTTATGCAAGACTACTGTTCTCACAGTATGATTGGGCAGGCAGTGTTCTTTGATGCACATAGACTGCTCGTAATACTGTGGTTGAGCTATGTACACATGTTTGCTGGTATTAATCTACACACTTGCATACCTTTCCTATACTGTTGGATGACTGCGCTGGATGATATGTTTGTGATCACAGCAGCTGTATGTTTATCTGCCATGGCTTAGTGGAACTCATGTAGACTATAGTGTGCATGGTTGGGAGGTTGCAACCTGGCAATGCAGATTATTTTGTTAATGGCCACGACTACAGCTGTTGGCTACAGAGTGACTAAGGCAATGTAGACCAATTGTAGACAGGTATGCACGAGGCTCAGTACTGCTGACCTCTGGTTGCGGCATCTTGCACTGAGTTAGCATCCACATTACTTACCCAGTGTAGTAATTGCTTACCGCCATCCAAACAGGCTTACACCCACTTGGTCTGCATACCCCCGTGCTACTTCATGTATTTCATTTATATTTTGTGGACTGGGACAATCCGACTGGATGCTTGTCCATTTTCAGCGGAGGCCTGGGAAGTAGAGCTCCACAGTGACCCCAGCTACTAATTCCAATTAATACTGAGGTGTTCTCATTCATAGAGAGTAACAGACGTAACATAGCTACGTCCCCCATTCTTCATGCTTAATTTACATTAACATGTTGGTATCATACATGCTTAGGTCAGGTTTACATGTCAGGTATGACTGTTGACAAAGTTCAGTTTAAGGTGAAGTTGGATTCCAGTTTAACAGTTCTGGATAGGTTACATGCAGGTATTCGGGGTAGGTTTAGTTATTCCATACCTGTGTGGTACAGTAGAGGGGAATAGTGAAGGAGTAGGTAGGTAGGTAGTGGAGGTGACATTGTAACTGTATAGTAGCCTGTTGAAGTAATTGGATTGGGAGCAATAGGGAAGGTTTGTCGGATGTTGGGGTTTGTATGCAAGGCAGGACAAGAGGTGTCAGATCCACTAGTTGATGTAGTGGTATAGAGTGTAAGTTGGGGGTGGGAGGATTTCACATGGTGGTGAGTATGTGCTGATCCAAGAGTGCTTGTGGTTTTCCTTCAGGTGTTATTTACATGTGTCCTGTGGGACAGCTGTGGTAATACATGTGGGTTGGGGGTTCCAGATTCTGGCAATATAGTTGGGGAAGAGGGTGTCACCTACATGTAACTTTAAATATTAATAGAAATTGAACAGGGGTTGATAGGTAAGTGGTGTTCATGGGGCACAAAGTGGGGTGTTAGTAGGGAATTATCTAGGGGTGTGCAGGAAGGCTGCAGGGAAGGTCCACAGCTGGCCATGTCTTCTACAGCAACAGCTGTGCATATACACTGCATTTGGAGTTTGCATTGGACACTCCCACCACTGGGTGGGGGTGAGGACTACAATAATAACTTGTGATGCCAATTAGATCGGCTTACATGCCTACAGTGGGGTATTGTGACCATGTGTTCTTTGGTGTTATGCAGTGGGTTTTGCAACAACACATATGGTTATACTGTACTTTGCCATGTAAAATAGACTGTGCTGCAGTGGGACCTGTACTGGGAATGGCTGCTCGTTAGGTGGAGGCTCTGCCCAATTCGCACTATTGCTTACATCCCCGGGGCGGTCCAAATAGAACCGCACCAGCCAACACCTGCATGCCTAGGCCCATAATTGCATGCCCATAGTTCCCCAACCTGCCCCTCCTCTACAGCACTTATCCTTACTGTGGGTGTAGGTCGGGTCTAACCACACCACTACACACTGCCCACTCTCCTCATCTCGGGACCCATGTCGCACGTTGTTTTGACTCATGGGTCATCAGGCTTGCCCAGCCTTGTAGTCCATGTGCATACACAGCCTGCATAGATAAATCATTACAGGGTCTGACTCCGATCATCATCAATTTTTGGGGTGTCCCGCAAGGGACGCTCCGGTCTCTGTTGCAAGATTAGACTTGGCAGGTCCACAGTGTTCCCCCCACTGGTTGTTTTCTGCCTGTGGTGTGGGAAGCAGCGGATTGTTTACATTGTTTGTGTGTTTATTTGTATATTTCCCCTGTCTGGCTGGAGGGCAGTGTGCTACGTGTAACACATTTGCTGATTGGGCCCCTCACCCCCATTGGCACGGCCTGTGAATATATGTCATTCCTAAGTGCTGTATATATATATATATATATATATATATATATATATATATATATATATATATATATATATATATATATATATATATATATATATATATTCACACACACACACGCACACACACGCACACACACACATATATATAGATATATGCATGCATACACACACACACACACACACACACACACACACACACACACACGCACACACACACTCACACACATACACACACACACACACACACACACACACACACATATATATATATATATATATATATATATATATATATATATATATTGCTGTATATATCTGACAATGTGTGGCTGCATGGGTGTCTTCATATGTATATATCTATATGTGGGTATTTATATATATGTCTATGTATGTATACATTTGTACTACAGAGAGGGAGAGGTATATATGTATATATATATATATATATATATATATATATATATATATTTACAGATATATATTTAGTTATGGGTATATATACACACACACACATACCTCTACATATTTAGCTACATATCTTGTAATGTAGACTGGTATTGCTGGATACTGTGTTTCGTGTGCATTACGGACGACCTTGTGTGCCACCTATGCTTTGTGATACCTACAACTAAATCTGTTAGTGTAATCTACGTCACTTGTGAACTCTATTGTTATTACCAGGGTAACATTTGTCCCATGCAGGACAAACCAATCATTGGGTATTCAACTTTTGCCTACACCCAGAGTTACAAAGGTACCCATGGCTATGTGCATGGACTACGTGTGCCAGACCTAGGATACTTGGTTCGGGACAACATATGGGATGGGTCCGGGGGGGGTGGAGGGGGGCAATGTGTGGTGGTGTGGTAGCTAACCAGGGTAGGGATGGTGGCTGTGTGTGTGCAGCGGGTGGGAGGAAGCGCAATAGTGGGTAATGAATGTATGAGTCGGGCATTGCCTTGGTTGGATGGGCCTGTACTTCTCAGCCTGCCTAGTGGGTGGGGGAGAGGGGGATGTGATGTCAACATATCAAACATAACAGAGGGCTAATTTAAATCCCTATTTCAATGACACATGTACAATACAATGAGCTTGGTAGTGTATTGCAAATGAAAATCTCTGGATCCACCAATAAGTGCCACACTAGTACAAATCCAATTTATTGAAACAAATCCAATTTATTGAACCTCAAGGATGAACTGACAGTGGACCAAAACCATATAAAGCATATAGAACTGGGTTAAGCTCTTTCACCCATAACAGTTGGGCTTCTTCAGAACTCCAACTGTTATGGGTGAAAGCGCTTAACCCAGTTCTATATGCTTTATATGGTTTTGGTCTGCTGTCAGTTCGTCCTTGTGGTTCAATAAATTGGATTTGTACTAGATAGTGTGGCACTTATTGGTGGATCCGGATATTTTTGTTTGCTGTGCATAGCTTTTTTTTTGATTATTCTGTAGTGTATTGCAAGGTGGAGGTGTTTGGCTGCGCTGCGGGTATGGCAATTCATACGTGACGTATATTGTATGGGGCCTCTCAAGCCCATTTACAGTGCATGTGGACATATATGTGTCTGTTCATCTACCATTGCTATCTATAGATGTCTGGCCATATATACCTCTGTGGGTATATATATTTGCTTACATATTTCTAACTATGTCTGTATATACCGACGGAGATATATATCTGCGGACATATACGTAACTTGCTCTGTATATGTTGACATATAGATGTTGGCATATGCATGTATATCTGTTCATATATTTGCATATATATATATATATATATATATATGTGTGTGTGTGTGTGACTACATCTATAGATATGTTGTATCCATTTAGATAGTAATATATTTGCACATACACGTCCATCTAGCTGTAGGTATACAACCTCTGTACTGTTGCATGACTGGGCTAGGGTTATGTTTCTGACAACATACGATTTATGCATATCCTGCTTGGCTTTGTGGCAAATCATTTTTTGTATGATGTGCATGGTCCTGGGTTCCGGTCTTGCAGGAGCTGTTTGTTTTGTTGTTGGGCAGGACACCAGCCATTGGATACAGTGTGCTTAATGCACTTTAAAGCAGTTGTAAGCAGGTTTGCACGGAGGTAAGCACTAATAACTCCAGTCACACTGTCTTACACCCATTTGCTTAATCTGTGTCGGCAGTGCTTAATCCTGCACAAACGCACTTGCACATGCTTACTAGTGCTTACATATGCTTGCTACTGCTTATCTGTGCTTACACCTGCTTACAGTTGCCTTATTCATTATGATGCTGACTCTTCACATGTGCAAATTCCTGCAGTACTCCTGTTTATAAAAATGTATGTTATTTAGTGGGTTTTGCATTACAAATATTGCTTATACCATGCTTTGCCATGTAAAACAGACTGTGCTGCACTGGGTCTCGAACTGGGAATGCCTGCTCGTTAGGCGAACACTCTGCCCACTACACTATTGCTGACATACTTCATTTGTATATATCATCTTTGTTATCCTCTTTAGCCTTTTAGGCTGCTTTCTAGATTAGTCCTGCATGAAAGATTAGTAAATCCGGGGGATTGTTTTTACTTCCTTGTTATGTTTTAACTTTGCATGCCCCAAGGCTGTTGCTGAACACAGTAGAATGTTAACATTTTGCAGTGTTGTCATTTTCTGGTCAACAATTTGAACATCAATATTTGTATAATTTAATGAAAATCAGTAAACCTATACACACGCGCACACACACACTCACACACACACACACACACACACACACACACACACACACATACATATTATACATATATATATATATATATATATATATATATATATATATATATAGATCTACTTCAGTAGATCAAATTAATCTTAAGATTGAATTGTATAACATTGAGACAAGAACTCTTAAAGGCAAAACACAAATGGTCACAAATCCAAAACATACAATAACGAAAAAACAGCTGCGGATGTTACAGATAATTTTTTTAAACCTCGCTTTTGAATGGAGATCACCATACAGTGAGGATTAGGAAATTCATCATTTTCCCCACTGCAGTGCGATCTCGGAGTTGGTATACATAATCTGTTGGGGGGTGGGGGTGCAAAGGGGTCTTGCTTCCTTGCAAAAACATAAATTAAGGTTCTGATAGTAAGTAGAACATCACTTATTTTGTTTAATTGAAAGTTTTGTAAGCCGTCATGGTTCATGTATGGCACAGATGTTCATGAACATTGCAGTGTAGTTTAAAGGGACAGGTTTGTGTTGAGTGTTTACTTACAGATGTGAAAACATGATGGATTGAATGTGTGTGTTTTGATGTTGTAAGTTTCAGGTTTGTGACCATTTGCTGTTTTGCCTTTTTGATATTTTTGCCTCAATGTTATGCATTTTGATCCTATGTTAATCTGATCTACTGAAATAGAACCACACACACACACACACACACACACACACACATATATATATATATATATATATATATATATATATATATATACACACACACACACACACACACACACACATACAGACACGACAAACAGATCTGACCGCTCATGATTGACAGTGGAGTTTTATGGTGTCAAGTTGCCAGCCTGGTGCCCAACCGTCCACAGAAGGCACACACACACACACACACACACACACACACACACACACACACACACACACACACACACACACACACACACACACACACACACACACACACATCGCAAGCATATACACTTCTATAGTTTTCAGGGCTAATTAGTTCAAATTCATGCCACAAAATGCATTTTATATCCCTGCCATTACTATGATGCAGACTATTATGGACACAGATACAATCAAGTTAGCTTCTTATGGTTTTGAATCTCTTTACATTGCAGTCTGAAACATGAGATCCACTGGCAGAAAAAAATGTGCATCTAAAATATTTTCTACATTATTAAATTCATTGCTTATTCCAGGTATTGCTGTATTCTGATATGGAAAAAAGTGGCTATTTTATTTAAAAAAAACATGCTTATATCTTGATATTATCCCACCAACAAAATTATACTGTCTGATTGTTACAAGAACAAACTGCAGCTCTTCTCTAGGCAGCAACTGTCACTTTTTTTTCCAGAGCTGTAGTTTTTGTAGGAGCTGATCAATTGTTTGACCAAAACAAATGTTAGTCATACATGATCAGCAAAATGGCCCAAATGATGTCATCCATCAAGATGGACACTGCAATTTGCCAACTATTTTCTCATAAATCACATCCTAGTCCCACAAGGGAGTGGAGCAACTTGTCAAGAGCCAACATGGCATCAATTATTGGCAAACTGAGAGAAATGCTCCCTTCTGTATTCAATAATTGTTTTTGCTCAGTGGGAAATAAAGAGGGAAGATGGCAGTGTGGAACTGGAGAATGTCTGTCTCACTTCATTACTATTCCCCAGACAATGGTCTCAACATGTGCTTTTCATTGCAAAGCCAATAATTTCCAGTAGTGAGACAGGTGAAAGCTTAAGTGACATTTGCAAACACTGATTTATATCAGCATTTAAGTCTAGGACATGCTTCATGTTTGCTTCTGTAAATGTTGCATATCAGTGTTCATTTTCAGTATGTGTACTGTGCAATATTCATTATAACGTGTTCAGCTGTGAATTAAGCTATTGCCCAGGAAATGCTTTATAAACTGAGACATACGTGGATAGTCTTGCAACACATATAAAACTGGATCATTATTAACGGTCTGCATTTCTGAACAAAATCTTTTACTGAGCATTTCATAATTAACTGAAACTGAACTCCATGGATATTTATGCTATGCCTATTCTTCTACAATGGCTTAACTTAATTCTGCCAATGATTACTTCTAGCTATGGTGATATTCCCATTTGCCAGTCTTTCTAATAGATCAGTTTATAAGAATTTGCGAATCACGACTTTCTCGTTAACATCAGGTTACTCTTTACCATGTTATAGACTTTGGGACTTTTACACAATCTTGAACTATAAAAGCTAATCATTTGTTGATTGCAGTATGTTTGTGCTACTAGAGTTTGCCTTCAAAGGCCTGCTCTACTTTGTTTTTTTTTATAGCCTGTGAACATAAGTGGTAACAAAAAACTGAGTAGGGACATATTAAAAATGATAGGACAAAGTGACAACTTGTTTTATTACTTGCTTCAGTGTAACTTTACTGCTAACAGATCTGACTTGTACGGGAAGAAAATTATTGATGTTATAGCTTCATTTCACTATGAACAACTATGCATCTTCAAGAATTCATATAGCATATGTTCTAGTGTAGAGCAAGTAGAAAGTGAGAATGTGTGTTTATTTAAAACTCAGTTACAAGTTGTACTATGTTTACATGTATTACTTTTATTCTCATCTTTGCTCTCCTTTACAGTGCAGTTTATCATGTGAGCAATTTACCAGGTGCAGGTGTTTCCCTTCATCATTAACACATGCTGAGATTACTGGCACCACTTTGGGGCTGGTACTCCCCAGTAATCATGACAGCAGATTGAACTTTCTTTTGGCCTGATTTATTTGTTATCATATACAGCCTCTTCAAAAGGAGTCTCATGCATTATTCTATGAAATGATTACCATCGATTTCAGTAAATATCACAACACATTAATGCAGGCTTCAGCACTAAACAGGTTACTTGGGTACCCTCTCTGTCCATTTTGTATTTTTTTATTGCCAGCCTTTGGGTAGACCACCCACTGCTTATTCTTACATTCCCTGCTGATCGCTTTATATACACTAAATGCATTCTTATATTTTCTGGATTATTCAGTGTTCAGTACCAAAAATAATTAAAACTCTCTCTCTCTCTCTATATATATATATATATATATATATATATATATATACATATATGCATATCTCGGTCTGCTACCTACCAAAGGTAATATAGTGGTTGATGGACAAATCCCCATATGGGCTTCCTCAGCTTTTCTTAAATTACCATTTCTTTTAAACTACTAAGGCATTAAAGTGGCATTTATTAAATATAAACTTTTAAAGTCAGGAAAGGGACTGGGTACACCCAGTCATGGACTTTGACGATCAGCCACTCATCTGTTAGTGTGAACACTGTCAGTTAAGTGGAGATCAACATAGAATGTTAACTGATGTGATATCTACCTGCTTTTCCAACTGAGACTGGCCATCTGACCCTTTCTGACTGTCTGTTGATTGATTAAGCATCCTTTCCATGGATACATTCTTCACTGTGTTACCTCAGATATGTTTTCACTATTATGCTTATCTTTCATTAAGTTCTTACATTTCTCTCTTTTTTTTGTAAAGAAACATATTGAATAATGCAGCATTGTGCATGGCAGATTTGACATAGCCATGCAAGGACTAATCCTCTCATTCTATGGACTTTGTGTAGGGAAGGAAGCTATAAGGCAGTTTCCTAGTCAATCACTGGACAGAACTTAGAGACTAACATATAATGGGGATATCTTGGGTGATGTCTCAGCATTACCAACCATTGTTCAAGGATGACTACTTGAATCCCTCTTTTCTTTCTATGTATACCAATCACCTCTACATAAAGTAAAGCAAGGCTGTAACTATGCAATACACCAATGATATCCCATGCTATTGCTCTAACCTGACGTGTCTGTCATACAAAACACACTGCAACCTGAAACCAGTTCTAGAGAAATGGTTGGCATTTACCTTAGAGACACAAGGTACAGGGTTTGATTATCACCTTTGGGAAGAGTGGCTATGCCTAAAACTGCCCTTTGGGGTGATTAGTCTATTAATAACCATTGAACAATTATAGAAAGTGAACCTTCAAATTCCATATTGTTGGCCCATCTATCTACAGACTCAGCAGACCAGGTTGTCTATAAATAAAACTTAACAGCTCAGATCACCTGTAAATGCAGCTTCAGGATAGAACTCCCTATGATGCAATTAAATAATAGAACTCCCTGTGATGCTATTAAATACTACAACTCCCTGTGTTGTCTTTAAATAATAGGACTCCCTGTGATGCTATTAAATAGGTCAGATACTTCATGTTGATATCTTAGTACACCTTCGTACTCCTGGATCATGTCGATCCCATAGTCAGGAGAACAACCAAAAACAAGGCCTCTGCACCAAATCAAGAAGTGGTGTAGCCTGTCCACTCAGCTATAAGCAGGTAAGTCACTTCTCTCCTCCTTTTGCCAGTGCAAATCTGACCATTTGCATTTTTCAAGACTTGTCATATATATCCCATATCTGTACCAGAATAGCTTAATTTGCCACTGGGGTTGACTTTAAGTTAACAGCACTACAGCTTCCTTTCAAACCCTGGATGGTCTCAGCAGAACAACAGCTAAGAACACTTACAGCGCACTTCTGCTGGCATGCTGCTACACGTCCTTTCCTGGCACCTGTTTAATTTGCTCATCATATATGACAGTCACAAACAGTAGTGATCTGTGAATATCTTAAGTTAAATGCTCTTATTTCACACAAAGCATCTTAAAACTGAACATTTCACACTGCAGCTCCTTGTCTTAGAAATGTATTACAATCTAATGTGAGAAAGTTTAACAAAACTGTATTATTTCTACCTCTCAACCTCTTAGCACAAGAAATCTGGACAAAGTCAAAAATAAAGGGGAAGCAAAGATCCAGAAATAGGGACAATTTTTAACTATTATTATTAAAAATTTAGAAAGTTGTTAGAATAAAAGGTTTTGTGTTACCATGCATTTTTCTGAAGGAAATGAAGTCTGAAACTCAAATATCTGTCATTATTTGGTGACTTCAATTCTCTATGATTGGATAGAAAGCCACACATTTTATGAGGAACAGAAATATATGATACAAAAATCTGGACATTCTGCAAAAATCTGGACAGTTGAGAGGTATGTATGCCATTCAGCTTCAGGTCATGTCTTATAACATACGCATGACAACAAAGGTGATACATGACCTCTTATTTCACTTAAATCTTTCTAAGCAGCCTTCATTCCACCACCTGAAGACATGACCTGTTTAGCTTGTTACTGATTTTTTTACTACATATTCCTTGGTGTGGCTGTAAGAAAGTAATTTTCTTCCCCATCACAGGATTATTGGCTTTAATGTGTAAAATTGTAATCAACTGAACAATTAAATTGTAGAGTTAGTCTTATCTCAAGACCAAAATATTGTCACCTCTTCTTTCCCAAGCAAACCTAACCCCCCAAACTTTCTTACTGCAGATGACTTGGTTAATACTAATCAGCTATTTCTGGTATAAGTGTAACACCATGAAACTTATATTTTACTGGTTAGTGTTTACCTTTCTAAGCAACACAGCTTCCTAGAAATAATGGTTACTTACTGCATTTGATAATGTACAGGTTTCCAAGACTGTTGATGCATACCTATATCTGTATCTATATCTATATCTATATCTATATCTATATCTATATCTATATCTGTGTCTGTATCTATATCTATATCTGTATCTGTATATGTATCTATATCTATATCTGTATCTATATCTGTATCTGTATCTATAGCTATATCTGTATCTATATCTATATCTATATCTATATCTATATCTATATCTGTATCTGTATCTGTATCTATATCTATATCTATATCTATATCTGTATCTATATCTATATCTGTATCTATATCTATATCTATATACAAATACATAGGATCCTTGCAGAAAGTTGAGTGTGTGTGCTTGGTTGACACTTCTTAGTTCACTGCATATGATTGAGCTGGTTGAGATCACACAATTGCTGGAGGTGAGGAATATGCCCTTACCCTGTGGTGTGTGATCTTAGAGTTAGTATATATAATTAGCAGGGAGTGTGGTATGCACAGCTCCTGGCATGGTAGTGCAGGGGGCAAGCCCCCCTGAAAAAATTGCTTTTATGTGTTTTTATTTTTTTTAATTTTGTATGTGCTTGAGGTTGTTTGTTGGCACATATGTACCGGCATGTAGATGACAGTGTTGTCAATATTTTGATGTTGATGTTTTGACAGTTTTCCCTACTGCGCCAATAGATATATGTATAAATATATGTGCTTGTGTGTGTGTCTGTAATTTAAGCATGATATACCCTGGGATTCATGAACAATCATGTAGGTTTCAGGGTAAGCCTGCACCATGTTCATGAGTTAGCACAATGAGCAGCAGTGCTAATTGCATATGCATGCTGCTCAGTACACTAACGCGAATATAAGAACATTTCCATAGCCAATGCTGGCAGCCAGGAAACCATGCAGAGCAGTATGAGCGCGCACACACACAGGCTTGTTAAGTATGCTCGCATGGATAGTACGATCCACAACATAAGACAAATAATACATGCTGCATACAGGCAGAAAAAGTGTACTGAATGTCCTTTGCATGTAAATGAAACATATAAATACAGTAATAAGTAAGAGGGGATGTGAAATGGCAAGGGGAACTACAATACATAGATTACCAGACAGGAAACGTGTACTGAGTACGGTGTGCACAGAAATCACAGAGATGTATACAGAAAGATGGTGTACTGAGTACAGTGTGCACAGAAATCACAGAGATGTATACAGAAAGATGTACAAGGGGAGGGTAAATGTTCAAATTCTAAGATGGTAACTGCTGTGAAGGTGCTTATGTCACAAAGACAACTTTGTAATATTAAAATTTTCTAATATGTCCATATAACATGTTGGAAAATAGGAATGGCTCAGAAGTCGCAATCACCTTTTGCAAGCATTGAACCCCTGCCACCGATGTCAATACCTGACCAATGTATTAACTGTGTATACCACAGAAATTGGCGCAACACATGCATGAGGAGGATCACCCTTGAAGGGAAATATGCACCTCAATGTTCTAATAGTTATGCATCTCATGTGTAGGTGTGTGTGGTGTTACAAATGTGGAAGCAAAGTGTGACATACAGAATACCCTTCTGCAAGGCACTTCTGCCTGACAAAGTTATTGTGCCGACGTATAAGAATAAATGCAAACCCCACACCATAATGCAATGTATTCCCCCGAGATGTGATTTGTCAGTGTCTGCCACAGGAGGTAGCAATAGGTATTGTGACAAACAAATGAAATTAATGTGTAAATTAAGAAAGGATCCCTGAGAATGAATGTCATATCAGCATGTCAGACTTATGGCAATTAAATGTGATGGAATGTGTGACATCAGTATATTCACATAAAATGAATCACTATGCTAGAACTGAACATCAGGTTGTACAACTCCTACAAATAACACGGCAGCTATTAATCACATTCATCAAAGTGAAACTGTTATCACAGCTGTTAAACATCACCAATGTGAAATCATTCAGTCAGCTGTACTTTATTTGCTGATAATTTTTATCTGCTATAATTGATGGGTAAGGCCTCTGTATTCTGTACATGCAAAGTATAACTGAGGGGGGTACCTTTCCTGTAGAACAGTTAAGGACACAAATGATTACAGTTACTCAGTGCTGGTTTCAAACTCTTGCCTAAATGTTAAGAAAATCAACAGCGTAGTGGAACCAATGAATGTGCCATGGTATAACTGTATTACCAATTGTCATACAGTATGTGTGGTTAGGTGAAAGCATTATAAAGTCCACGAGAACAAAGCAACTTTACCAACCAGGTAAAAATGAAGCCAAGAAATGGACCGGCAGCTTGTAGTAGAAAATTATTTATTGTGCCACTCAACGATTCCACAGTGCACTTAAATCAGGTCACGAAGTAAAAACAAATCCACTATGAATGAAACACATTAACCTCAAGCGCTTTGACCTGGGCTCTCCCAGGCTTTGTCAAGATAACTTGAAAAGATTACTTCTCTCTTTTATACCATTCATTTAGAATAATAATTCAATTAACTATACAATTATCTAGTAAACCAATCATATGCACTTTCTTATTTGCTTAGTAAAAATCTGAACTTTAAAAGCTCTAAATAGTGTGACATTTCAAGATACTATGTTACTATTACTATAATAGCAACCATATTAAAAATGGAAACAAAAACATGTTTTGTAAAAACCTATATATACAATATAGCATAATAATTAATTATTAATTAAATTCAATTTAATTCTCTACACATTCAATTTTTACAGCCCTGAGATAGAGAGTATTATTCGTAGATATTGGCCTGTGTTAGCTAAGAATGATGAAATCATTAAATTAATTCCAGAGAAACCACATTTTGTAAGGAGGAGAAATAAAAATTTAAAAGATTTACTTGAAATGAATCAATTTAGGAACATTACTAATTCTCAACTTAAGTTTGGTACCTATGGATGTAATTCTTGTAAGCAATGTTCTTTAATGGTCAATAATAAAGGTTTATATCTGAAATCTAGGAAGGTTAACATAATTTCACCAGGCCGCTTTAATTGTAATACAAAAGGGGTGGTCTATTTAGGGTTTTGCCAACATTGTTATAGTTTTTATGTTGGCAAAACCGAAAGGACGTTAAAGAAACGTGTCTATGAGCACTCATACGAAATAAGTAAAAAGAAAGCAACAAATGCCTTTTACAAACATTCCCTAACTTGTGAACAGATGACCCTTAAGTTTTTGGTTTTAGAAGAAGTTATGTATAACCCTAGGGGTGGTGATTGGGAAACATCCCTATAGTATTGGGGAATTGTTATGGCAATTGAGACTCAATGCTTCCAAACCACCTGGGTTAAATGATACCATCAGTATAAGTAGTGTACTTAAGTTAAGGAGAGCTAAGTTATAGTTATAGTTTATCAAGTTATTGAATTTCTTTCCATGCATCCAAGTTTTCATTTTATATCTATTTTATATTTGTATTATAGTTTTATTCATGTACATTTGTATATATTTATTAATAATTACATTTATATTTATATTTTTAGGTACACAATATTGATTCTATATGAATAATTTTCATTGTATAATGTTATTAATTAGTATTCATCATTCCTTATCAAAACATGTTTGACCTTTTAGATGTTGTTGTGTTCAAAATGGGTAAAACAGACGATATGGAGCATCATATTAAATTCAACCACAATTTAATATGAATTTGAATTTAATTAATAATTAATTATTATGCTATATATTGTATATATAGGTTTTTACAAAACATGTTTTTGTTTCCATTTTTAATATGGTTGCTATTATAGTAATAGTAACATAGTATCTTGAAATGTTACACTATTTAGAGCTTTTAAAGTTCAGATTTTTACTAAGCAAATAAGAAAGTGCATATGATTGGTTTACTAGATAATTGTATAGTTAATTTAATTATTATTATAAATGAATGGTATAAAAGAGAGAAGTAATCTTTTCAAGTTATCTTGACAAAGCCTGGGAGAGCCCGGGTGAAAGCGCTTGAGGTTAATGTGTTTCGTTCATAGTGGATTTGTTTTTACTTCGTGACCTGATCTAGGTGAAAGCATTGCCTTCCATGAATGAATCAAGGAATATGCGTCCTTGTAATTACTTAGAAAGAATCTTCCTTTTATGTCAGATAACATTGCCTAATGCTAGGTATATCCAAACACACCTGTTGTTACTGTGATGGTAGAACAACACTTATTTACAATGTGGATATAATCCCATATTGGAACACATGCCTTAGTTAGGCAGCAACATGCATTATATCATTATATGTCCTTATTCTTGAGGAGGTGTTTTGCTACTGATGTTGGGATTTGAACTATGTAGCTAATATCATGGGCTAATGAAGGTTTGGTGAAACACAAGGGCAACAACAAATTTCTTTGACAATTGTAACACTGCACATTTCAATGGATGATATTACCACTGCATATTACCTTCATGTTTCTGCTAAAAAGGGGTTGCACAAGGGCAGTGTATAGATACACCTCATATATGTATTTGCAGCCTGTTCTGCACAGTAAGAGGAAGAAACACACAACCACACACAACCACAGGGAACTTGCAGACTTTGGATCCAACCCAGTTTGGCTTTGTCAAAGGCAGATCATGCCTTTTAAACTTGGTTGACTTTTTCGAAACAGTCACCAAGGCCATTGATGAGGGAAAGGCAGTCCATACAGCCTACCTCAACCTGGCAAAGGCCTTCGACACAATACCCCACTCAGGTATCATCGACAAACTCATCAGCTTGAATGTAAACCCATACATCACAAGATGGGTTGCAAACTGGCTAAGTGACAGAACCCACAGGGTCAGAGTTGCTGGAGCCATGTCAGACTCAAAGCCTGTCACAAGTGGTGTCCCACAGGGCTCAGTCCTTGGTCCACTCTTGTTTGGCATCTACTTTTCTGAAGTACAAGCAAACACAGGAGGGTTATGGCTGACAAAGTTTGCAGATTACTGCAAACTGGGCGCCATGGTCGACAACACTTCTGACACAGATATACTTCAGAAGGGCCTCACAGAAACGGATAACTGGTGCCAGAGCCATGGCTTAAAGTTAAATGCCAAGAAATGCATAGTCATACCCTTCGGGAAAAACAAGGTTACCCCTAGCTACCATATAGGTGGCAATCCACTGAGCACAGAGGAAGTCATCAGGGACCTGGGGACCCAGGTTGACACTAGCCTTTCGTTTGGCACTCATGTTGCTAAAGTAGTCAGGAAAACCTTCTACATTGCCCACCTGATCATGAAGGGATTCACATCTAGATCAAGGGAGGTCATCGTCCCCCTGTATTCATCACTCATTAGACCTATGATTGAGTACAATGCCCCATTCGGAATGTATCTGACCTGACACCTGCAGCAGCTGGAAAGACCCCAAAAGTTCCTCACCAAAAGGATAAAGGGTCTCAAAAATATGTCTTATGCTGCCCGACTGAAAAAACTCCAGCTCTATTCAGTCTCATACCGCTTGCTCAGAGGTGACCTGTGCCTGACATATAAGGCCATGTCAAACCCTGATTTGATGAATATGCTTCACCTCAAAAAATCTAGATCCCTCAGAACCACAAGGGCAGGAGACTTAAACCTTGATACGGTTATTAATAGGACGTGCTGGAGGGACAGATTCATCACCCAGAGACTCCCTATGCTGTGGAACAAAATCCCGGTACATGTGAGGCAGAGCACCTCGCTGGCCTTGTTCAAGAGGAATCTTGACCAATGGATGGGAGATCGCAGATATACCCCAGGGATTACTTCAGTGTCACTGCTTGACAGAGGCACAGCAAAATAATAGGCATAGTTTTTTTTCAAACTAAAGGGGTGGCGAAAGCCACATAACTATGGGCTAGGCTTATAAATGCCCTTGGGCAGATAGCCTAGTATGAACCTATGAACCTATGAACCTATGAACAGGTGATAATCAAGTCATTCCTGTATTTGAACTCCCTACTTACTGTATACACTGAAACAACCTGCACATACATGCATTGTATGCAGATGTCACAACAGAAATATGACTGCATGTGAGTCACACTGCAACTTTGAAAGGATGATATTAGCTATGTTATACAAAGGAGATGTTTGTGCAAAAATGCCTTTTACAGCTATGGGGAATTCTAAATGTTGCCAATACTAAGAGGTGTATCACACTCCTGCATTCATTTACATTCACACACACACACACACACACACACACACACACACACACACACACACACACACGCACACACGCACACGCGCGCGCACACACACACACACACACACACACACACACACACACACACACACACACACACACACACACACACACACATACAAAAAGTAAGAAGAGTCTCACTGCTACATTTGAACTCCATACCTGTCAACTGACATAATCTACACACAAGTGTATTATACACACACTACCAGACTGACTTTAGAGATGTGACAGTGCATTATTTAAATGATGACTTTATCAGTGTGCTGCAGACAGTATGCATATATGGACAGAATGAAAAGAGAATGTAGGAGTCATCTAATCATGTAAATGTTTCTCATGAGTGTGAGTCAAATGGTCACACTTGTTCTTGCTGAATTAATCCTCCTGTAATGCAGTGGGCACACCATCTCATATACAAGCTGATTGTTGTGAGACTAGAACTACATACTTATCTAGTTATACAATCTATAGGATACAATACTTAATGCAAGCACCACTGCAAATGTCTGGCTTTGATATTGTGAGAGTACACGTTATAGAGGATGACATCAGTGTTGTGTTTCTGAGAAGATGATGTTGGGAGAAGGGTCTGAAACTGATGTGGACTCACCTTGTAGTGTAAAATTAACTCCAGACTACTACAGGCTACAATTGCATGGTGGACAGCAGTAGTTAAGGTCATATTTGCACAAATTCACACACACACACACACACACACACACACACACACACACACACACACACACACACACACACACACACACACACACACACACACAAATGTTGACTATTGTGAGATTAGAATTCCTTACCTATCTATGCAACCTAGAGAACAGAGTACCTAACACAAGTACCAATGCAGAAATATAACTTTGCAGTCTGACAGTGCAGTGCAGATAGGATTAGCATTTCATTATGTGACAGAGAAGATGTGATGTTGAAGGTTTTGTGCAAATCCATATTTGTTGATATGACAGAGTAAGTACAATGTTAGGATCAATAACATACCTACTGCTGACATGCCAGCTATGCTGTCATTAATATATAGTGCAGAACTGACAGTGACATATAGGATAATACATATGAAAAGGCAGGATTGTGAAGCTTCCTAAATCTGTGTGTGGTACAACCAAATCATATGCATTAACTCTCTCAGAAACGACACTATCTGGAACTGAACCCTAAACTCAGTGCAAAAGCAACATGCAGCTATTTGTGTTTCTTATCCCTCTTTGCCACCAAAACAGGACTAGAAAATGTTATTTTCTCATTTCCTTGAACATGTCTAGATCAATGTCATACTGGCCAATACTTTACTGTAACAATGGTACACACCATTTTAATGTCAGGTTGCCAACACTGCCACCTACTTCTTTTTATTTTCTGAATATCTTCCCATCCTCTCAGCTTAACTACAGAAATGCAATGTCATGGCCATTTATTTGCATCTTTGTTGCAATATCTAATATAGCTGACCAAAATTCCATGCAGATTTTAAGCAGATGATGAACACTGTGCTCTTAGTACAAGGATGTCAGTGTTGCTAAGGTTGTTCTTATAGCTCTCAAGGTGCTTACACCTTTTTATTGTAAGTCTACTCTGCATGGTACAAGCACTTCAGAGAGAACAGTCACTTCAGTATTGCTTTTTGTTGTACTCAGAGAAATCAGAAGCAGTTACAAGCCATTAGCAGCTAACAAGTATTGTGCCTCCCTGCAGTCCTAGGGCATGTGCATTCAATCATGTAGCTTCCTACATCATGCTTACATCCCCTACACCAAGTGATTTTTTGGTATTAAGGAATACTAATAATGTCACACCTCATTTGCATATTCACAGTACTCAAAGGACTTAATCTACACTATAGAAAGGCAATAATGTAGCTCTGTAAATGGAAAGAGGGGAGACTGATTGGATATAGAAAGAACATTACTGCAAGTTACTTGGAGGAGATTGTTCTACAAATCACTGCACTATTTCATAAGTTATGTTTGTCCTCTGTGCAAACTGCTTACATGTTCATATTTTGAATGCATTTCAATCTGCAATTGAAATAAGAATTTTGTGATGTATGCAGTTTTAAAATTTCACTTTTCACTGCTGCTATACTACACATATGAAAGTTCCTGCTGTGCTGTCCATGCTGGTATGGTTACTTCACATAATTGTGTTATCATTTGCTATTGTGTGACTGCCTCAACCGTGTGGGATACTCATTGGATAGGATGAGTGACACACTGGATTGGGCATTGTCTGTAATGGTATATCTGCTGAGGAGGGCGGGCATCCATATATCTTTGGTGTCACCCGTGACCTACTGCATCCCCCACCCTGTGATAATGATGATGACTGTGCCATGGGCTTTGTTCATTTGGGTTTGATTTAGAGTTCCATATATGTCTGATGCCCAGAGTGGATAGGTACAAGGTTGACAGTATGCAGGTAGCTTATCATCTTACACATTTGTACATATACTACAGGTTCCAAACTTACCTTGATATTAGTACATTTATGAGTTGTGTGCTTTGGGGCTGTCTCTCTCTGATGCTATCTATACACAGACATTATTTGGGTAAGTAATGTCTGTAGGGATTAGCTGGCATCACTTTTAATATTTGTATGTGCTTTGGTTGTTATGTGCATTCCTTCACTGGTGAGTGTGTGTGTGTGTGTGATATCATTTGCCTATTAGTTGCTGTGTGTGTGTGCTGACCTTTGAGTCTTAGGTGGTAAGTTTGTGTGCTATCCTTTGCCTCTCAACCAGGGCAAGGGGATATTGTGCACTCCTATGTCTGCTGGCTACCTCTGCAACTGGACGTTCCCATCAGATTTATTGTCTGTATGTGCAGCAGGTGCTGGCCCTGCCTGTGGTCCAGGAATGTGTGGCCCTAGCCCTTCCTTTCCCTGTTGTAGCTGTTTCCTCAAGATAATATTGTGAAACATAGCACAGACTATGAGGATTTCTTTACAGGTTCCTGGGTTGTACTGCAGGGCACCCCCTGAGGTGTCTAGACAGTGAAGCCATGATGTCAGCATGCCAAATACATGCTCTATGATATTTCTAGTTTAATCATGGGTATCACTGTATCCTTCATCTGTGGGTAGGTGCAAATTTCTGATGGGTGTCACGAGCCATAGTTCCAGTGCATAACCAGCATCACCCCTAGCAAACTTTGTTTACAGCTGTGAGGTGTGCCATGTGTCTGATTCATGTTAATTGCGTGGGATGCCTGCATAGACATTGAGGATGATCCTTAGGGCATTACAGTCAACCTGGCAGTTGACTGAGTAGAACCTCTTCCTGTTGATATATGTCTTTCCCTGTTCACCAGATGTGACTTTTATTTCTGTGTGAGTGCAGCCTATGGTCCCCAAGACTTCAGGGAAGGGTGCTATGGCATATAATTCCTGCACTGTTCTTGCTCTCTCCTCTGTTGTACATGGAAAACAGATGTACTAACTTGCATGGTGTAGCATAGCATTCAGATATTGATGAAATATTCTTGAAGCTGAGACCTATGACACCCATAGTTCATTCCCTGTGGGTCTCTGGAATGTACCAGTAGTTAATATCCTTAATGCTACACATACTTTGGTTTCCGCCGGTATAGGTTCTCCTCTCTGAGGTGGTGGTGGAAGAAGTTGCAGATTTCCTGTAGTGTTTCCCTATCAACCCTGAATCGCTCTATTGTTTCAATATCATGCAGTCTCTGATATATTAAATGAGGTCTGAACACCCTTCTTCTCCTTAGATGAGGTCTAATCAGCCAAGTCAATCAGCAACAGCAGCAGCACATATCTTAGCCTGTTGCACATACGCATGCAAGAGAGCAGCAGCAGCCCATAACATTGCTTTTTTTTCTAAGTGTGATGGAGGCTGTATTCCAATAGGTTTTGGTATTCATGGCAAAGGGATACACTGTCTCTACATGATTACTTTGTAGTTTATTGAATGGCTGCACCACATTGTATTGGTTCATTAGCATGTAATCCAGGTGATTGCTTTCATTAGCATATTCTGTTGTTTAGCTTTGTTTGGTGGCTCTACAGGATGTACAGAACCATTTAATGAATACAAAATGGTGAACTATCATGTAAGCATCACAGTGTGACATGCACATGGTAGCAGCATGAAAATTCGATGCTCATGAATCTGGCCCATAATGATTCAAGCTAGTTATAAGACTAATCATGCTAGCTATGTGATATAATTTTCTGCTTCTTGGCATTTTGTAAATTGTATCTATGTATGTTTGGCCTTCTTTAAAATGAAAATTTACATCACTTCTAAAGTGTCAAGGAACCTAATGTTTGTACATAGTAATATATCTGGCTACAGATAATGACTGAACGTCAAGATATTCCATTTTTTTACATTAGGTTAGTGACTGGTCAGTTTCACATTTGCTCTCGATGTTATATGCCACACTTTCTCGACTTAATCTCATAGGAACTGTTGCTTGCAAAATTATATAGCTTTCTGCTTAAAAGTGCAGACTAAAGTCAAAAAGCTGGTTATCCTGATTTTTAAGCCATGTACTATGTCACACTGCATTCCCAAGAGGCGAGACCAAAGAAGTCTTCCAACTTGGCTTCAGTTGTAATCAAAGAAGAGAACAAGGATATATCCAAGGCTAAAATGCTTAAAATCATTTATAATGTGAAGTAAGATTATTAAAAGTAGCCTGTGTCTTCAAAAACAATGCACTGCCATGCATTGGCAATCTTTGTAGTAACTAAGCATTTAGTGTAGTCACTGTATACTAGAAACAGCCTAAAGAAACCAACAAAATTAAGGAAGTCAATAAACTGTCTTTCGGCTTTTCCCATTTAGGGGTCGCGACAGCGGAACTCCGGTCCGCTAATGATTGGCAGTAGATTTTTACGTGCTGGCTTGCTGGGCCTAACGCACAATCTTCAATGAAGGAATGCCCATTCACGCATGTCGACACACAGAAGACGTTCTAACTGAGAATCGAATGTGCAACGTCTAACTGTGAGGCGACAATGCTACCGCAGCACAGAAGTCAAACAGAAACAAAAATAAAGCTCACTGAGCATTCAGATGGAACAATGCCATTCCATGAGGCAAGCCTGAATCTTACAAAAACATTGAACTCTTGGATTTTCTGCAAGATATCCCAGTTTCTTCTTTTTGGCCCTTAAATGTAAACAAACAACATACAACAGAAAGGAAAAGCTCTGCATTCAGATCAGCACTATAGTACCATGAATCTTCAGGACCTACTTACTTTAATTGTTGTACAAGCAAGATCTGATGTGCATCCTCAGTATATGAAAATAAACAGAAATGTTTACATATAAAGCATATCATTATAGATATTCTGTAGAATTTCCTAGTGAAAAAAAAATCAAAAGGCATTCCCAGTCAGTGTCTATCCTTCTATAGATAAACACTAACAGTTGGTTCCAAAAGATGTTCCAAATCAGCTACCTGTTTATTTCTTCTTATTAGCTCATTTTGTGGCATACTCATTACCAAATTGTCTAGGTCTGCTGTTGTACACATGAGCACATTGACTGGCTATTAATAATCCTTAGTGGTGGCCCACTTTGTTCTTCAACAACCTCTATCCCTGCCCACCACACACACAAATCTATATGTACCACAAACATAAATCCCTATTCAGCACACACATAAATCCCTACACAACACAACAAACATAAATCCCTACACACCACAACATATGTACATTTAGTAACCCTGTTCATAAGTAATGCAGCCCATTGCATGTACTGACACACTGCTTTTCATTAGCGACTAGAATCCTTCCATCTGTAACAAATAAATATTCCATCTCTTACACAACTGCCTCCTTTTTTATACTCATTTATTTACTTTACAATGAGAGCAATAATTGCTGCACAGGTTTAACCAGTGTTATTGTTCTGCCATACTCAATGCATCAAGCATCCCAAAAGTAATTCTTTTACCTACTGCTACTACGGGCTTTCTTTACCTACTATTGTCTATTTGCCCCACTAATTCTTCAGTCAGATAAATGATGTTCTTATCACTGAATCTCACAAGATTTGTTTCATTTCCTTAGTAGTGCTCACCCTCAGTCACAAAAAAGTGCTGATTTACATCTTAGATCTCCATGTCTTTTCTTGTACCAGTATACTGTTGTAATTTATGTTATGTTATACTCATCTTTTCTTGTACCAGTATACTGTTGTAATTTATGTTATGTTATACTCATCTTTTCTTGTACCAGTATACTGTTGTAATTTATGTTATGTTATACTCATCTTTTCTTGTACCAGTATACTGTTGTAATTTATGTTATGTTATACTCATCTTTTCTTGTACCAGTATACTGTTGTAATTTATGTTATGTTATACTCATCTTTTCTTGTACCAGTATACTGTTGTAATTTATGTTATGTTATACTCATCTTTTCCTGTAGCAGTATACTGTTGTAATTTATGTTATGTTATACTCATCTTTTCTTGTAGCAGTATACTGTTGTAATTTATTTTATGTTATACTCATCTTTTCTTGTACCAGTATACCGTTGTAATTTATGTTATGTTATACTCATCTTTTCTTGTACCAGTATACCGTTGTAATTTATGTTATGTTATACTCATCTTTTCTTGTACCAGTATACCGTTGTAATTTATGTTATGTTATACTCATCTTTTCTTGTACCAGTATACCGTTGTAATTTATGTTATGTTATACTCATCTTTTCTTGTACCAGTATACCGTTGTAATTTATGTTATGTTATACTCATCTTTTCTTGTACCAGTATACCGTTGTAATTTATGTTATGTTATACTCATCTTTTCTTGTACCAGTATACCGTTGTAATTTATGTTATGTTATACTCATCTTTTCTTGTACCAGTATACTGTTGTAATTTATTTTATGTTATACTCATCTTTTCTTGTACCAGTATACTGTTGTAATTTATGTTATGTTATACTCATCTTTTCTTGTACCAGTATACTGTTGTAATTTATGTTATGTTATACTCATCTTTTCTTGTACCAGTATACTGTTGTAATTTATGTTATGTTATACTCATCTTTTCTTGTACCAGTATACTGTTGTAATTTATGTTATGTTATACTCATCTTTTCTTGTACCAGTATACTGTTGTAATTTATGTTATGTTATACTCATCTTTTACTGTTGTAATTTATGTTATGTTATACTCATCTTTTCTTGTACCAGTATACTGTTGTAATTTATGTTATGTTATACTCATCTTTTCTTGTACCAGTATACTGTTGTAATTTATGTTATGTTATACTCATCTTTTCTTGTACCAGTATACTGTTGTAATTTATGTTATGTTATACTCATCTTTTCTTGTACCAGTATACTGTTGTAATTTATGTTATGTTATACTCATCTTTTCTTGTACCAGTATAATGTTGTAATTTATGTTATGTTATACTCATCTTTTCTTGTACCAGTATACTGTTGTAATTTATTTCATGTTATACTCATCTTTTCTTGTACCAGTATACTGTTGTAATTTATTTTATGTTATACTCATCTTTTCTTGTACCAGTATACTGTTGTAATTTATTTTATGTTATACTCATCTTTTCATGTACCAATATACTGTTGTAATTTATGTTATGTTATACTCATCTTTTCTTGTACCAGTATACTGTTGTAATTTATGTTATGTTATACTCATCTTTACTTGTACCAGTATACTGTTGTAATTTATGTTATGTTATACTCATCTTTTCTTGTACCAGTATACTGTTGTAATTTATGTTATGTTATACTCATCTTTTCTTGTACCAGTATACTGTTGTAATTTATGTTATGTTATACTCATCTTTTCTTGTACCAGTATACTGTTGTAATTTATGTTATGTTATACTCATCTTTTCTTGTACCAGTATACTGTTGTAATTTATTTTATGTTATACTCACCTGTTTTGTCCTTTGAATTAATCAAGCCATGCTTCTTTCTTACCTCTTCTTCACCTACATCTCTCATTTTTACTGCAAACTTATCTCAATTACATCCTACAATTCCCATTTTAACATTAAATCTCCCTTGCAATCCAACTCACTCTGCCCCACCCAAAACTATTCTATTCCTCAAATAATATTCCTTCCATCCTTCTTAAACCAATACCACAAACTAACAAAAAATACCTCACCATTCATTACAGCTTACGATACTAATGATTTGTTTTAGAAATAAATCTTGTACTGTACTTTTATTAATAAAGAGCAATATAGAAACCAATATCAGTCAGCACCACCTTCGACTCCTCACTCATCTATAATACACCCATATTAACCGAACCTCAAGTCCTTCACTCTCTGTTTAGTCTTTTGCCCCGCCAAATGCTTTCCGTATAAACAACATGCACTTCAATGGTTAGATGAATTGGTAGGCGTGCACTCTCTCAGCAGCATTGAAACAATACAACGTGAAAGACAAGACCTCTTGTCTCAAACATCCCTTCCGTGGCTATAACTGTACTCTTGATGTCCATTCTGGAATAAGACCTGGTGGTAGCACAATATTAATATACAAACACAGTCTTCAGGTTCAACTAGTAGCCAAGCCACTAAATCTAGTGGTTATATCCCCACGTGGCTTACCACGAGCATCCGTGCTGCAAATTCCCATGCATGATGTCTTGCTTTAGCTTAGGTACCACCACTGCTAACCCAGACACAATCAAGAATCTTATTCACCATGTAATACAAGCCTCCACACTTTGGAAATCATACTTATCCTTGGAGAGTCATCATTAATTGCTTTGGCACACTTAAATAATGCAATAATGACTTCCTCAGACAGCTTAGTCTTATACAAGTTCTTACCTATCCCAGCAGATACAATTTCACATTCTCCTGGATCTCATTAAAACAAACACTCCTAACAAAATATCTTCATGTTCAAATACCCTATTCTTAGTAATGTCTCTCTCTCGCTTCGATTTTCCAAATAAAAATGACACTAAAACTATTTTCATTCAGTCTCATCTCACAGCAAAATCTATATATGCAATCAGATTTAGCAACAGTTGACTGGATCTCTATCTTAAACAGCACTTAACCCTCAAACTCTGCCTCCTCTCTCACTATAATACTCATATATCTAAGCAAGAAATACCTTCTATTCATCTCCAGTTACTGTAAGTGAAGAAAGAAAATTTAAGTCATAAAATAGCTTAATGGCATATTTAGGCTAAGATATGGCAATGCTGAAGACACATATCCACACCAAAAAGTAAAGACATTCAGTCAGCACTATTTCAGCTTTACCTAACCTACACGTTTCCCTACACTACGCTTATATTGTCATATATTTCATGTACACTGCAATATTGTATAACTGTCATTCAAAAGTAATCTATGCACATTACTGTGCCTTCTATTGCATCTCAGTAATAACAAAGCAGCATCACTAAATCTGTTATGTAATTGCCAGGAAAAAGGTAACCAATGAACATTCTGGGCTTTGAAAATGCAACATTAATATCAAACAGCACCCAAGCCCAGAGCTCTACCTGTTAAGCCGGATTAGCCCATTACATTTTAATATTTCATTACACAGACTGAATTGCTTATTCTACTCATGGCATTGTGCCAATTGATAGTCAGTCATCATAGCATGTGCACAATAAAACAATAAGATAGAAGGAGATATATTATGGTGAGAAGGAGTTAAAGTGTTGAACAGCTCACTTAAGGTAGGCTTCTGGTGCAGCACAATGAATCTCATCCATCCAAACTTGAAACTGCTGCAGCATCCGCCAGTGCAAGTCATAGTAGCAATGCTGGACCTGGATGCCTGTTCCTTAGAGCCTGGTTCATCTGCAGAGCTCCCTGGCTATATTGTTCAGATACCTCAGTCATTGTAAAGGTCTGTTATCAGGATCTCATCCTCCTTTCATTTGCAACATGCACATGAGGCAGGTGGCAGGTCTTCTGATTTTCTAGTTGGACACTCAGTTACCCCTGTGTTGACATTTTCTATGGAATGCAGTAGATAAGATGCTGTATCCAAAAAGGCTTACTGAGGTGCTACTCAATTCACAGGTAAATGAAGAATGAACTGTAACACTCCTAGAGTCATGTTTTGAATTTGGCACAATGGGGAGCAAGCTAAGTTTATTGGTAGAAATCAGGGCCATGTTATGTAGCTTCTTGTAAAAACTTGACCACCCAAAACCAAGCCTATTAAATAGCCAAATAGCCACAAAGTTGTTGTTGAGAGATTTGTTTCACTTTTTCACTAAAAGGTGATCTCAACACCTGGGGCCCCAAATGTTGATTTTCATTCACCCCGTAAATGTAGGCATTACATTTACTGTAAAACTTTATACAAGCCCCATAAAAGTGGGAAGAGACATTGTATTACATATAAATGTTATCAATATCAAGCTAATGAGCTCCATAAAAGTGAGCATGGAATTTACAAAGCACATTTAACAAAGAGTAATGTGATCTGGAGGCCCTTCGCCTAAAGAAGGGTTTAAGACAGATAATTAAACAGACTATACTGTTTGACTAAAATGATGGACTTGAAGAAACCTTTGGGGTGAAAGTGATTGTAAATGTTTTGAGATATGGTATTTAATGGACTTTTTTAACTAATGTCTTGTATAAAAGGAAATTTCAGGGATTTTGTACTATAGGTAGGGATCATACTTCAAATAAAAATAATTTTATTTCAAACTAGAGGATACAGTGTAAGAGTGTGACTTGTTTGCTGAGTCCTATTTGATATACAAAACAGGTTCAAAGGACACTAAGTCTTATTTGATATGCAAAACAGGTGAAGAGGACTCGCACCAACCACTATCCCAGCTGAGACCTAGCAGACTTGCCACCACCCCCTCTGTAACCATTTAAATACTGTAACATTCCTGGATATTTACTACTGTAACAATTCCTAGATATTCACTACTGTAACAATTCCTAGATATTCACTACTGTAACAATTCCTAGATATTCAATACTGTAACAATTCCTAGATAGGCCGTGGTGGTGCAGCAGTTAGCGTTGTCGCCTCATAGCAAGAGGTTCTCCCATTCGATTCTCGGCTGGAGCGCCTTCTGTGTGGAGTCTGCATGTCCTCCCCGTGGTTGAGTGATGCCAAAGACATGCAGGTAGGTGCAAGCGTGAATGGGCGTGCCTTCCTTGCAGGTTGGGCGTCGGGCTGGCAACTTGGCACCGTAAAAATCCACTGCCAATCATGAGCGGACCGGAGTTCTGCTGTGACAACCCCTAACCGGGAAAAGCCAAAAGACTAAACCAAGAAAACACAATACCTGGATATTCAATACTGTTACAATTCCTGGATATTCACTAAACAAGATCACTAGTCCATTAGGACTAAATAAAGACATTGTAGAACTGTTACTGGTGTGGTTATTTGTTGCATGATTCTATAACTACCTTGTCTCCAGCATACAGTGTATAACTAGGCCATAGATCTGCTGGGCATGACCCAGAGTGTCATCCTTTATGGCTTCAGATTAATCCTGCAGCCCTTACAGGCTACAATTTGGATGTATAGTAGGGTGCTAATACTAGCTTTGGATTTTTGCTTTTACCTTAAAATAACCCCGGGGTGTCAAAATTTATCAGATACATTTGGGAAGCAATGCTGGGCTTAGAAAGGCCCCCTGGGGCTGTTAGTCTTGTAATTACCTATGAGATGGATAGTTAGCCATTATAAACACACTGACCTATAGGCATTTATGATGACATTACTTAGTTTATGCCGGCACATACCCACTTGATTCAGAAACATTAAATGCAAGCGGACCTCATTTACAGCATCTATGTGGTGTTGAATGTCAGACCTGTAGCAGCCTATACACATCCTTGCTTTCCAGAGCATTTTCTGAAAAATCAACTTAAAAGCATAAGATAAATACATTAGTATTTTGTGAACAATAAAAGCTATTAAAACTATACAAATAGCACTGTTAACAGTTAGAAGTATCCTTTACAGCAATAACAGTGCATTCATAATATTCCCATAAATATAATAATGTATTATAATGCACACAAATCCAGAGTAATAGTTTGAGCTAAACTTTCATAAACAAACTGCTATACCCTGTAAAATATACAACCTAGATATACACTGTCAGAACATGTTTGTTAACTAGAGATAAGCTTTGACATGACAGTAAGAAATTCTCTCTGCTTGCATGTTTATTGAGATATTTACAGGAATATGAAAACATATGCTTGATTGTATAATTGGCAATATAAATAACACTAAATATCTCTCAACATGTGCAACTTACAGTGCAAATATCAGTGAGAGTTTTCTTCAACAATATCTAAGGTTTCACCTGATGCAATGCAATAGGTTGTAAATCACTTGTTCTTTGAAGTATTAAGCATATATGGAAATATTGCTTAATATCACAATAACTAACAAAAAGTGCATCTCTCCAGTATGTTGTTATATAAATGGACTTTGGCAATGAATTTTCCTGTCTCCCACCATATCATTTCACACCATATCCCTCAATAGGATATAGGTCTCTCAGTTACGAAAATATGAACATAGATATGATTGATAAGTAGCATCCATGTAGGACATCCTACATTACCAGTCTTACTGGCATTTTACTAATTATTCCTTACCGTTTCTAATACTGCCTTTTATTAGCTGGTAAGTCAGTTAGATAAAGAAGCCTGACCCAAAAAATGTCTGAATGCCATAAAGAGCTATGGGTGTTAACTGGACAAATACAATAAGATGCTATAGGCTTGAATGAGTTAATTATGTTGTGTAAATGGTACTTAAGCTAACTGTTTACAGCACTCCTTCCTAGACTATCACTGAAAGACATGAACTTTCCAGAAGTATGTATCGTGACAATTTTACTGTACTTGGAGATGTGCTGCAGATATTCATAATGTTCATTAATAATGAAAATTGCTTTGGATTCCATCACATTCTGCATTTATATCAGAAGTTCCTGATGTATTCTGTGTTTATACTCTTCCTCATTGTAATGTAAATCATGATACATTACAACTGATATTGAGATATGGTTGTATTTGGAGTAGAATGTGGAAACTGGTTTAGGGTAAACCACCAAATTTCAGTTTCTTCAAAACATGTATTATCAAGCACATAATCATGAAATACAGACTAAAAAGGAAAATAAAAAAAAAGGATTTTTTTCAGGGTGACAAGCCCTCTGCACCCCCATGTGGTGGATAGCAACACCACACTCCTGCTAACTTAAATATATCAACTCTGAGATTGTACAATACTGGATAAAAGGGTAAATCCCCCTATTTCCAGTATTCCATGATAATACATAGCCCATTTCCCATTCATACTTTTCAAAATATATATTGTTTGATAACATAGTCTCAAACAGGATGGATTTGAAAAGAATGCCCTTTGGCAACCTACTTGTGACTCATAGAAATATATCATATATTGAGGTGCACTGTTATTTTACATGTTCCTTATACTGAATTTTATGATATATGCATTTTTTATATGATATGGCATTTTGTCAACTTAGTCATTACAAAAACTAGTAAAGAATTTGTAGGCTAAGGGGTCACAGGCTTGATGTCGTAAGCTTTGATCCTATCTGTATATTCTGTCCTAAGCGCAACTTAACAGTGCTGCTGTCCATCAAAGTCTTGCCCTTTTAGAAGGTAAACTGGGCCTCTACTACTTAAAGCACTCTTTTTAGCTGAACCTCAGTCAACCAGTGTGCTATATGAGCCTCGGTCACTGGTGTCTCTCACAGAAACACTATCTTCAGATTTGGCTTGTCCTTTACTTACTGGCAGCCATCTTTAATGCTAGTCAGCAAGAATGAGTTTGAAATGATCTAAGGGGTCATTCATACCACACTTTGAAATGTACTATGAACTGATTTTCAGGGAGATTCTCACCCATTGGGATGTACCATGCATTGATTTTCAGAGAGATTCTCACTCTTTTGGCTGTCCTTTGCACTGATTTTTGTTTTGGAGGGGGGCTCTCCCTGTATTAATGATGTAGATCCTGGTATACTCCCCTGTTATCCACTACAGGTGCTGTTAGACTTAGAAACCCATTTATCTTATGAACCCAATCTAGCCACTGACACTAAGGTGGTTTCTCAGCTGGCCTAATGGTTCATAGGTTCATAGATGAGTACTAAGTGAACTGTCCTTGTGGGCCATTTTAAGTCTAGCTAATTTCCTTGAAAGGCAAGAATCAAACCCTGTATCTTGCATCTGTAAGGTAAACACATTAACCATTATCCCAACTCTCAAACTCTTTGTAATACTAAGCATGTTAGTCAAACTCATGCCAACAGCACCACAGAAATATATTCTTTGACCCATGCTTTTAGACTGTCTATTTCCAGAAGTTTTTGATGCAGGGATGTCTGTGTGTTAATAATCCAAGCTCTGTCAACATATGGCACAGTTTGCCATACAGATCAGTTCTAATAGTAGATTGCCTATGGCTCAGTGGCACTGTCTACTCTGTGTGCTGCCACCTTTAGAATCACATATTCATAATGGTGGTCCGGGTCTTTCAGGTCACATGATTTAAAGAATGACTCTTACTTCATTGAAACAAATACCTTGCACAGATTCCAAAATGCAATTTTCTGCTTTAGGCAAGTTCAAAATGTAGTCAGTCACCAGCAGTTTTTTCAAAGGTTTGCTAGCCTGATGTATAGAACGTGGCACAGTCATGTGACATGAGAAAGCACAGCCTGATTCTGATCTATTATACAAGTGAAAGGGCCTGGCTTTGTGCAACACCATCTTACCCCCCCCCCCACCACACTCATATCTAGCTTTCCTCAGTGGTAAGAAAATAGCAGTGAGACCCTCTATCTATATTAATCCAGACAGACTGATGCTCAAATCTCCTATATAACTGTGTTGTACTGCACATTGATGAGTGTCCTTCTGCTGTCCAAATGCCTGTTTGATCTAACATAAGGCTCACCCTAACCAACTGGTGTAGAATGAATCTATTCCCTACTTGTACATTCCAGAACTTTCTTTTTTTTGTTTTATTCTTTTACTTTTTATTTACATTTTCTTCATATGGTAGGGTGATGAACAGCAGAGACTGATTTCAAGCCCAGCCTGGGATGCACCAAGACAGCAAAAATAACATTTTGTAGTGTCAAGGCAATAAAATAGCATTATACAATGGAACTGAGACCATAAAGTACAGTACCAAAATAATAGAATATAAATAAAACAAATCTGGCAGAATGTAGAAATGAGAAAAAGTATATGTGCAAAAGAATAAAATAGTGTAACTTCATTGTACCTACATAAAAAGTATATGTACAAAAGTATTAACCAGAGTAACTGCATTGTGTCTACATAAAAAGTATATGTACAAAAGTATTAACAAGAGTAACTGCTTTGTATCTACATAAAAAGTATATGTACAAAAGTATTAACCAGAGTAAGTGCATTGCATCCACATAAAAAGTATATGTACAAAAGTATTAACCAGAGTAACTGCATTGTATCTACATAAAAAGTATATGTACAAAAGTATTAACCAGAGTAACTGCATTGTATCTACATAAAATGTATATGCACAAAAGAGTAAAATAGTGTAACTTCATTGTGCCTACATAAAAAAATATATGTACAAAAGTATTAACCAGATTAACTGCATTGTGTGCCACATAAAAAAGTATAACAACAGTATTAACCACCAGTATAACTGCATTGTATCTACAAAAAAGTATATAAAAAAAAGTATTAACAGTAGTAACTGCATTGTATCTACAAAAAAAAGTAGAACAAAAGTATTAACCAGGAGTAACTGCATTGTATCTTATAAAAATGGAGTAAAATAGTGTAACTTCATTGTGCCTACATAAAAAAATATATGTACAAAAGTATTAACCAGATTAACTGCATTGTGCCAACATAAAAAGTATATGTACACAAGTATTAACCAGAGTAACTGCATTGTATCTACATAAAAAGTATATGTACAAAAGTATTAACCAGAGTAACTGCATTGTATCTACATAAAAAGTATATGTACAAAAGTATGAACCAGAGTAACTGCATTGTATCTACATAAAAATTATATGTACAAAAGTATTAACCAGAGTAACTGCATTGTATCTAAATAAAAAGTATATGTACACAAGTATTAACCAGAGTAACTGCATTGTATCTACATAAAAAGTATATGTACAAAAGTATTAACCAGAGTAACTGCATTGTATCTACATAAAAAGTATATGTACAAAAGTATTAACCAGAGTAACTGCATTGTATCTACATAAAAAGTATATGTACAAATGTATTAACCAGAGTAACTGTATTGTATCTACATAAAAAGTATATGTACAAAAGTATTAACCAGAGTAACTGCATTGTATCTACAGGATTCAGACTAGAGATAAGCCAGTTAATAAAGACGGAAAGAATGTCTGGCTCGAGGTAGTAAGATGTTAAGAGTTAAATGATGTTGCCTGAGGTAAGGCATTTGCCAAAGGTTTGGGGTTAGAACAGAGAAGCTGAGATCAGTATAGTGAAGTTCTGTAATGGGAGTTGGTAGTGCTGGACCATGTTGGGAGCATTTATGAAGGTTATAGGAGAAGGTAATAGGTGTAACTATGGCTTTGCAGGGTGTGACAGTGACCTGATGAAGTAATTTGACTATTAAGGAGCCAAATAATTGGTCAGCTCGCTGGGTAACAAGCAGCCATTTAGGTTTTTTGAGTGTGAAGCAAATGGTTTCATTCCTAGAAACTCTGATTACGAAGGAAATGATTTTATTGCATAGAGGTTGAAGAGACATGGGATTTTTCTTAGAAGAGGCAGCTATAACAGGTAGGCCATATTTGAGTTAAGCCAAAAGTATTCCTTACATATGGCAACTCTTCTGGTAGGGAAAGGAAGTCAAAGATTTTTGGAGCCCACTGTAATGGGAGGATTATATTGGTTCCGATTCTTTCATTATGAAACTGAAATGTAAATGTTTGATGTAGCCACAATCTTACTTAAAGTTGAAGAAGTTTCAATGGAGAGATTATTTTGGTCTTTGATATCTAGCTTCTGCTATGTACCAAAAACCATAGACTTGGCATTACTTTGTTTAAGTGGAAGATTTGTTTTTTGTTTTAGTGGAGTGCAAAGAGGTGAGTTCAAGAAGGTTGTTTTGCAGCTGCCTTTGCATGAGATAGTGGAACTTGCTGACTTAAGAATGACTGATGTCATCTGCATATAGAACAAGTAAAAACAAAGTGTCCAAGCCAGTAAAGCAAGCCACAAGATACAGGAAATAATCCCTTTGCCATTAGGCCAAGTCCTGAGTTAATGTGTGGTAGTTTGGTGTTTCGTATATATAGAATAAGTGGGAGGGGGCATAGGTCAAATGGAATTCTATTTAGAAAAAATGAGGAAAGAAGTGGAGCAATGAGGGAACCTTGTGACTTTCCACTGTGGGGCAAAGGATTATACATGTCTGTAGGAACTGATTTTTACCTTAAAACATGTCAAGGAGAGGAAGTCTTTGAATCAGGCTGATATATGTATGCCAATACCCAATTCAAGTAAATGTGTTAGAAGAATGGGTTACTCTACAAGGTCAAATACCCAAGATAAGTAGATGAGAGCTGCTGTGAGGTTATCCTTATCCATATTAAGTACAATTTCTCCTTCCAGGCCAAAATTCATGCTGTTTATTATGGGGGGAGGGGGTAGTACAGTTGCAGCTACTAGGAGTGTTGTAAGATTTGCAGTTATTCTAGCAATTCAGCTAGGAATTGATAAAACTGAGATAGGCCTGGCACCTTAGTGGGTTTTGGTTGCTCAGGAAGGGGAGTCCAACTAGAAAAGATTTCCACATAGTGGGCATAATATTTGTGCTGAGGCAGAGGGTGCAGATGTGAGGTTGTAGAATGGTAATAAGATCTCTGCATTGACATAGGAACAATGAAGCTACATTGTCATAGACATTTAGGGTTTCAACTGGAATTTGATCTAGAAGGAGCTTCACTTCTTTCATTTGATTTTTATGAAGTAGAAAGGTGGGAGATAAGGATGGGAAGCCAATGGTGGTGTTTAGAAAGTGAAAGAGACCTCTAGACCCCTTGCTGTATTCTGTTAGGAAATCAAATGTAGATAGATGGTTTTGGTTGCTCTGAACTGTGTTTTGAGTAAGGGTAGCAGCTTGGAAGAATTTGGCCAGTAAGAAAGTCAACTTCATGCCAAAATTGTTTAGAGGACTTAAAAAGAGGCACTTGTTTTCATGTTAGAAATCTGATTTTGTACCATCTAGTGGCTTGTTTTGTGAGGTTGCAAAATGTGTTGATATAGTTACATATGTGGATTGCATGGCTCTGTTTCCACTTCTTCCATGCTTCATCATACAATTGTGTTTTAATTCTTTGATAAGCCTGTCATTTTCTTGTGTTTGTTTGAAACTCCTGGTCATTACTACAAGGAACATGTTTTATAGATTGAGAAGGGTAGATGTGAGGAAACTGGAAGCAAAGTTTGGGTGTTGAGTGGAAAGTATAGGTGACCAGGCAAGGCTGATGAGGTGTGTGTTTTGCATTTGGTGATATTATTTTGTGATTTGGATCTGAAGTAAGATTAGCCTTTTTTTGTTTAATTAAGCATTTAAGTATGACAAAGGTGATGGGGCTGAAGATACACTGAGTGTGTGGGGTGGGGGTGCTAATGTTAGTGATCTTTCAGGGATAGTTAGCCACAATGAGCGTTCACTGAAGATGTAACATGGTTGCACATGGACTAGGCAGTAGAAAGCAACTTGTGTACATTTTTGATTCTGGTAGATGAATTTCATCATCACCAAGTTAAAGCTGTGCCAAAAGCATGGTGGTATTATCAAGCACTACACATTTGTAATGCCTGATGACTGAGCATTTAACTATTCTTTGAGTTTATTAAAATAGCATGCAAAGAAGATATTCATCTTGGTGTACATTTTCACATTCAAACATTCATAATGCTGCCATTTTGTAATCTATGATAAATTCACACAATATCCAGAGGCTTTCCACTTTCCGAATAAACCACGTTTTACTGTTTTGGATCCTTTCTACGTTTCCAGTTGTTGGTTTCCATATATGATAAATTCTTACTGAAAAATGCTGATGTTGCCCTTCCATGTCAGACAAAGTAGAACGTAAGAGAGACAGGAGCAAGAAGAAAAAACAATTGGCTGTGTAGTATATGGCATGACTTTGGTTCATATTTTGATAGTAATGAGGGTTTTTTTTAGTGGAGAGCCAAGAAGCTACAATTTCAAGTATGCACAAATATTTTATATCATCACTACAAAACATATTCTAGGATTATTTTCTGGCACTGCTATTTCTACCATGATTTTAAGTCCAGGGTTCATTAAATATAACACAGCAGCAAGCTAACGGTTAATGTCTTAGCAATATGCTTTGTCTGATGTTTTTTTTTTTTTTAATCAGGCCTTTGTGGCTTATGTATTTTGTGGCCTTTGATGTACTGCTTAACAGAGACTGTTGGGGATATATCATAGGATCATAGGATCATAGGAAGTTACTAGGCTAATGGCCTTAGAGCCCTTAGAAGTCTAGACAAGTTTTAATCTTATTTCCACAATCAGCACCTATTGCCACTGTCTAAGAGGTACACAGTTGGAAGCCCCGAGGTGAATTTACAGTTACCAATCCAATCGTCTAGATTGCATTTGAAGAGGTCAATGAGGTGCTCTCTTTGACTTGAAGTAGGAGTCTGTTCCAAAGGTGTGGTAACCTCTGTGAGACAAATCTGTCCCTCCAGTAGGTTCTATTAATGCACATACAAGGTTATGATCTTTAGAGTGAGTAACCTGTGTACCATTTGACTTATGGATATGCAGCATTTCCAATAAAGCATGGTCAGAGATTGTCTTGTATACAAGGCAGAGATCGTCTCTTTGTAGTCTGTATGAAACAGAACAAAGTGACAATAATTTCAGATGATCCACATAGGACAGATGCTGAAGACCTTGTATTTTCCTTGTAAGACACCTTTGTGATCACTCCAATTGCTGGAAGTACTTGGAAAGGTATATACCAAAAGGGGCATTGTACTCAGTTATTGGGCTGATGAGTGAAGAGTACAGGGATGTTATAACTTCTTTTTAAGAGGCAATGCCCTTACTTATGAGAAGAGCAATATAGCATACCCTTCTTACCACTGTGGAGACATGGTGGTCAAAGGTAGAGTTGCTGTCAACCTGTGTGCCCAGGTCTCTCACCACTGATTGTGCACTTAGGGTGTTGTTACTGATGTGGTAATTAGCAGGAACATCGCTTTTACCAAAAGGGATGATAAAACATTTTATTTGCATTAAGTTTAAGGCCATGACTTTGGCACAAATCATTTGTTTGTGTAAGACCCTCTTGTAGGATGTTGACATTATTTGGAGATTCTATGGCCGCTCCCAGTTTGCAGTCATCAGCAAACAGCCACAGACCTTTAGTTTTTGCTTGTATTTCAGAGAAATAGATTCCAAACAGTAGAGGTCCCAGGACTGATCCATGTGGAACACCACTGGTTACAGGTCTGCTGTTGGAGGTAGATTCCCCTATTTTGACTATATGGGTTCTATCAATGAGCCAGTTAGCGACCCTTCTAATGATATAAGGATTGATACCTAGCTGGGTGAGTTTGTCAATGATGCCTGAGTGGGGGATAGTGTCAAATACCTTGGCTAAGTCTAGGTAGGCTGTATGCACAGATTCCCCTCATATAGGGCTTTGGTGACTATCTTGAAGAAGTCCACCAGGTTTACCAGACATGATCTCCCTTTGACAAACCCAAACTGAGTTTGTTGATAAGGTTCATGATGATTCACTCCATGGCCTTACAGATAAGGCCAGTCAGGCTAAAAGGTCTATAGCTTCCAGGGTCAGTGGAAGCACCACCTTTGTGCAATGGAATAATGGTGGCCATTTTCCATTCAGTTGGGATGAAGCTAGTGTTTAGACTATGATTGAAAACAGTACCCAATGGCATTGCTAATTCTTGTTGGAATCCATGTAGGATGTAGCCTGGGATGTTATCAGGCTTCTTAGATGCTGTGTTTTTGGCTTTAGAGAGGTTGTTTATGACCAGATCTTTAGAAATATAAGGTAGGGGGCAGGTGGTAGGGACTGCATGGGGTACATGTAGCAAGGACAGGGGAGTGATGTTTTAACAGAACCTGTTGGCCGATGGGTTAGTGATATCCACAGGCTTAGTATATGTGGTATCATTAACTACCAGTTCGGCACAAATCTGGGCCTTTCCTTTTAAGTTTCAGATGTAACTAAAGAATGCCTTATTCTTAGTTGAGGAAGCTAACTTATTCTTAGTTGAGGAAGCTAATTTGAATTCATAATTTGCTTTGGAGGACTTCACAAGAAGTCTTATTGGCTTGTTTAAGCTGAGGAGGGAGTGTTTCCAGTTTAGGGCTTGCTCCCTGTTACTCTTAGACAGCAATTGTAAAGCCTGTTAATGGCAGTTGTCCACCAGGAGGGTTTGCTGTTCCTTGAGGAACTTGTTTTGGCCCTATCAGGTAAGGCCAAATCAATGCAGTTATAAAAGTGTTTGTATAAAGCATTGGTGTAGAACTCGGCATAGTTGCCAGTTCCTTCTGAGGGGGAGGTGCAGTAAAGCTATTTATACTATATTGGTGTCAACCAGCTGGTCCAGAGGATTGGCATTAACGAAGTCGAGAAACCTTTGGGCAAGTGAGTTTGAGCATGACTAATTTACCCAGAAAATGGATGGATAGTTTAAGTCACCCAAAACCATGGTGTTCGGATGTATCTTGATAGAATCAAGTATATCCAAATAGGCAGGTTAGGCGTCCTGATTCATGGAGGGGGCCCTGCAGCTGGCAATGATTTGAATAGGTGTCCTACCAACAGTTAATTGCCCTGAAGTATCTTCTCCTTAATGCCTGTCATTTTCTAATAACACCATTTAAAAAGCTATATGTTATTTATTTTTATCATGTAGAATGGTGTATTGCAAAATCAAAGATAATAAATAGCCCACTAATGTAACAGAAAATAGCTGAAATCTGTTTTAAATCTTAAAATTATGGATAAGACATAAACCCTAAAATTCATATTTATCTCTTTTTATAATTTATAACATGTTTATAACTTGACTGTCCATAACTCTGGCTATAAAAATAAAATCATTAATACCTGTGGCTGAGGTGCTATTTAATAACAACAGCTATATCAGCTCTCTGTTCTCTGATGTGAATTCCCAGCATGCTCAAGTAGCAGGGCTATTGCACTGACTTCACCAGTGTTTGTTTTCAGTTAGTAGTTTGGTCCACACTGGGTCCTTGGGGCACACAGCCATTTTTTGTTCTTCTTTAATATCAACACATTCTTCTAGTTTACCTTTCTCATTTCCCATTTAAAATTCATATTACATCAAAATCTTGTTTTACTCAAATTCCAGTAAAGTTGTGTCACCAAGTTTCAACTTTTTGTGTTTCTCTCCATGATATTCATTTGTATTTGTGTTTAGTTTGTCTTATCAATTTTAAATATTCTGCATCCAAGTAGTCCTGCATGCTTCTCTCCTCATTGCCAGCAGTTTACTCCCATATCTGTCCTTTCACACATTATTCTATTTGGTGTGTTGTAGCATAAGTGTTGTATTCTGGTTTGTTGGTCCAATACATAGGGCTACTTTCTGAGAATACAGGCATTTATGCATATCTGGGTCAATTCAGTATGTGTTCCTCCCTTCTGCATGTCTCCTTTGATCCTTCATTCATATCTTCTTAAGCCTGGGCTTTCTTTTCTTTTTTTTTTCAAAACAGGTTTATTGTTTTAACATACATGAGAAATATCATAACAATTTTATACAAGTAATTAAAAATAGATATGATTATAACATTCAACAAAACAACTAAAGTATTTACAAAGACATCCACTACAATCAGATCAATTAATTAAACTAAAATACCATGCTATTGAAATTAGGATTTTTTTAACAAATTTTGTAAATTATCCCATACAATATAATAAGATGTTTTTCTAGTTGTTCTTGACCTAATTGTGTTTATTTCCATATGGCACACTATATTCATAACATTTTTAAATTCATTGAATGAAGGAGGTGTATCTGAAATCCAATTTCTGGTTATTATTTTCCTAGCCACTGCTAGAATAGACCATAACAAGGGAAGCTTAACCTTTTTAACACTTTGAGGTACAGGTGTGTTGAATAATATAAGAGATTTAGAAATAATGAAATTATCTGTAAAAAGAGCCTGCAAAAATTCATTAATTGACTTCCAGTATTCTTTCAATTTTATACAGTCATAAAACATATGAGCCCAGTCAGCATTAATTTCTACATTACATCTCTTACATAGATTATCTTTATTATTTATTTTATTCATCATCAAAGGTGTATAAAAAGATCTATGTAAAAATTTCCATGTATAAAGTCTCCAGACAATGGAAGACATAGTTCTATAGGCAGATTCCAATATATATTGTTTATCTTGTTGATTTGGTGGGTCCCCATTAATAGAAGTGAAATAATTCCAGTATGTATCTACACTGTAAAAAGTTTCTTGTCTGATAATTATATGTATGTATGTATGAAAGTTTACCTTTATCAGAAACTTTATGTTGTAAATTTAATATCAAGTAATCAATCAGTGTTGGAATAGATTCTTTAACTGTTATAGACATTAGATCTATTTTATTAATGAGATGCTGTCTAAAGGTCTGAACCTCTAACCAGCAAGTTTCTCTTAGATCAAATTCTTGTTTTAAGAAATCTAGATTTTTAACTTTATTATCAGATATCAATTGATACCAGTACTTTAGATCATTATCTATAGCTAAATGAGTTCCTTCAGAAGTAGATGACAAAAGCATACCCTGAGTATACATTATAGGGAATATAATAAAATTCCATTCCCTATACTTAGGGTGCATGAATATAAAGTTACAATAGCTAATAATAATATTTAATGGGTAACAAACTACATGTTTAGGTGTAATAGGTGAAGTACAAAATTCCTTTAGTAACCATAACATGGAGTTATTTACAATCATATTTTTATGTGTTAAGGAGATTTTCATGAAGTGCATACTAATTAGCTCCCAATAACCTTTCCATTTTGCGACATATGACTGATCTATTAATAAAGTAATAACTTTTACAATAGAAGAGATAGTATATAAATTAAAGTCTGGAAAAGAAATACCCCATTGAGACCAGCTATTAGTATGTTTCTTTAATGCAATCCTAGGTCTATTAGGTGCCCATAGGAAATTTAACATTAGTGTATTCAGTTTCTTGATAATTATTTTGTAGGTGGAAGTATTATTGATTGTTTTAAGTATAAAATCTTGGGGAATATTATCATTTTAATAATTGTAAGTCTCTCCTCCATAGTAAAAACCATATTATTCCAGGTATTAAAAGATTTTGTATATTAAGAAAACAGGTATTATAATTATTATATATAATAGATTTAATATCTTTAGATAGTATTATACCTAAATAAGTTATCTGACCTGAATTGGGTACATATTTAGTAAAATCACTAATGAGAATATTTGTTCGTGTATATATAGGTAGTATTTTATTTTTTTCTTCATTGAATATTAAACCAGAAATACTTTTAAAATTCATCATTTTATCAAATAGAGACTGCATAGAAGAATTAGATCCTGCTGATGTAATTAGAACATCATCTGCAAAAAGTTGAATTTTGGATGTTGTATTTTCATCTATTTCAAAACCCTCTATGTCAGTACTGTTTATGATCAAATTAGCCCAAGGCTTCATTACTAAAGTGAATAATAGTGGAGAAAGTGGACATCCTTGTTTTGTACCTTTAAAAATGGGTATTTTTTGTGAAACATATGTCCCTACCTTAATATAAGCCAATGTTCCTTTGTATAAATGCTCAATTAGATTTACAAATGCATCTGAGAAGTTTGTGCACTTCAGTAAGGTAAACAGATAGTCCCAACTTACTGAATCAAATGCTGAACTTATATCAAGACTAATAAGTGTTAAATCTTTCTTTTTCCTATTTGCAAAATCAATTAATGTTAAAGTTCTTCTTATATTATCAAAAGTATTTCTATTTACAATGAAGCCTGTCTGATCTATATCTATAATGCCAGGGATGATTGTCTTCAATCTATCAGCAAAAATACTCATAAACATTTTATAATCAACATTAAGTAATGAGATGGGCCGATATGAAGTACATCTAGTTGGATCTTTATTAGGTTTTAAAATTGGCAAAATAAATGTATATTGCCAAGATGGCGGGGTTATTAGCTCATTTTGGGCCAAAATAAAAGCCTTATGTATTAATGAATATGCACTTTTAGAAAGGATTTTATATATCTCTGGTATAATACCATCATTACCCGGTGCTTTGTTTGATTTAAGCTTATTTATTTGTGTAATAACCTCTGTATATGAAATACTTTTGTCCAATAGTTTAATCTGTTGTTTATTAAGCTTTTTAATCATGTTTGTGGTTATAAACTCCTTTATTTTATCTTTAGGTTCCATGTTAATGTTATTATGGTTAATTTTGTGAAAGTGATTTCTAAATTCATCTAGTATTTCTGGTATACTAGAAACATTCTTCTTTTCCTTAGAGAAAAGATTTCTTTGATATGGTTTTGTTTATTCAACCTTTTGTTTTATTTTAAGTCTATGTAAGTATTTGGGGCTTATTGAATAAGACAAAAACTTGTATTTCTCTAAAGTTATTTTAACTTTATGAGTTAAAATTTCTTTGTATTTCTCATTTAGTTTGTTTATTTCTTCAATAACTTTCTTGTCCATAATATTTTCTTTATTATTATGTTTATAAGAGTCTAATTTACTTTGAATATCTAACAATTCCTTATCCCAAGATTTCCTTTTATTATTACACCATCTGATACTTTGTCCATATAGATATGATTTTAAGGCATCCCAAACATAGACAGTGGAGACTTCAGGAGTATTATTTATGTCTAAAAATGTTTTACTTCTGAAAGTATATATTCTTTATAGTCTTTTAGTTGAGTTAAGTATGCTGGTATCCTTTTGATCTGAACATTATGAGTATTTTTATCATGAATTCAAAAACAATTGAATTATGATCAGATATAGGACATGAAATGATTTTGGAATTAATTAAATCTGTTACCATCTGGTTAGGAATAAAGACCCTATCTATTTTTGAATAAGTTTTGTATCTGTTAGAAAAAAAGGTGTATGGTAATGATTTTGAATCTATCTGATTATTAATATCATTCAAATGATAAGAATTAGCAAAATCATTTAAATGTTTTGCGTTAGATGTAATTCTTCTTTTTCCTGTAGTGGTAGTATCACTTTCATGTAGTATACAATTAAAGTCACCAGCTAAAATAATATCTCCTATAGAGAATGATATGATCTTATCAAGATGATGTTTCACTGTATTAATACCAATTCCAGGTATCCAATATACATTAATTAAAGTGTAAGTCTTCCCATTAATTTGTATTGTAACCATACAAAACATTCCTTTGTCATCCTGATAAGACTTAATGGTTTTAGGGATGGGCATACTTTTATTCCATAAAATAGCCACTCCTCTTTTTTCTGAGTGTGCTCTGAACTAACCAATACTGTATATTTGTTTGTGGCTAGTTTATCAATATATTTTTCAAGAGATGGGTTTCTTGCAGGAAGACTAAGTTGGCCTTATGTAAATTAATGTATCTTATTAGGCTTGCCCTTTTACACGGATTATTCAATCCATTAATGTTTAAAGAAATTCCTTTTAAAGATGTCATTTGGCATTTTAAAACTTAAGAATCTTATGATCAAAATAACAAATAACAACATAAGTAATGTTACATCTCCTCCTTTAGGTGTACCTTTAAATATAGCTGTATTTATTGAATCTCTTATGGGATTTTGTATAGGATTCAATTTTGTTTGTAGTGACAATGAGTGTACAAAATATATTGTGGATGTCAAAACTATATACATATAACAATGAACAAATGAAAATAATGTAAGGATTAAACATTGCTTCCAGCCTGGAGTTAAAAACTCCAACTTAGAGTAGTATTTACCACTCAAGTTAACCCCCTACCCTAAGCAGCAGTACCTCAGCTACCACCTTATCAATTTAATACTGGTTATATTTAACTTAAATTAACAGCTTTCAATTCAATTATCTAGCAAGACAAGACTACACATTTGATAAAACAGCATCATATAAACTAAAATAAACTTTTTTTAAAACTATTCATACTACTATATACATCTATGTAATATAATACACTTGTATTCAAATAGCATTCAGATAATCTTGATATTAGGAACCAAGAGGAGAGAGAGAAATAAAAGACGTGAAAGAGGGAGAGAGTGAAAGAAAGAGAGAGAGAGAAAAAAAAAAAAGGAAGGCATATTTACATATTAATTTATTCAAAGTATGTAAAAATAAGTTCTAACATTAAAATCAAAAACTTTGGCTAATATGGTTCAGACATTACATATATTAAGATGCATCTATTTTCTGTCATGTGAATGCAGTCAACAGCTTCCAAAAAAAACCCTTGAATTGCTTGTATATGAGCATTTTACTCATACTCATTATTGTCAATAGAATAAAATATTATATTTATAGACATTGTTATAAATCATACTGCATAGTTATGCAAATTCTCAGAAACTCTTGCATTATTGTAAAAAAAGCCATCTGTATTTTGTATGTCTATACTACTGCTTTAAAATATATCACATGACAATTTCTTCCAGAATAGAGTTATAAAGTTATTTATGCTTGTCAATCAGATGAATTAAATGAGTTATAGTAATGTATATGTTTGGAACATAAGTTTCTAACACAGATTAGTATGCTGCAGTCAAGTAGATTTTCAAAAACACTTGAATAAATGTTTCATTTTCTATGCCTTCTAAAATAAGACATTTACTTACTACAAGAAACTGCATCATTTAAAATCATTATAACTGACATATTTTATGAATTATAACATAGATATTTAAGTAATTATATAAAATAACTCACATTTAGATGTTAAAGAGTTCATTTTCCTTCATATAGTCGCATTTGCATCAGTTCTACTTCCTGGTAGATTGTTTTTCCTGAATCTGCAATGTGTCAGTGTGATATCTGGGTCAAAGGTCAGATTGACTGCTTTCAGCTTCTCTGTGAGAATTCTGAGAGTTGAAGCTTTTGAAACAACTCAAGGACACTGTTCATGAGGTAGCCCACATCACAGATTGTCTCCCTTAACATTTTGGCGGGAAACTTGTTAAAAACTAGTGACAAACATTCATTTAGCAGTGTAAATGCATCTAAACATGACAAAACCTTCGCAATGTATTTTACAGGTTATTACAGCCTCTATGTAAGTGAAATTAAGCCCAAAGTTATTTTTAAGTAATAAAACTCAATATTTTTGTCCCAACTCAATTTTTATGCAAATCTTATTATTTACTGTGTCTATATGATCAAAAGCATTTCTATATATTAATATGAAAAAAAAATAAAGAGAAAGAATAAAGAAAATAAAAAGAGAGTAGAAAATAAATGAGTGTAAAGCAGAAATAAAAAAAATGTAAGAGAAAGCTATAAGAAGTATATACAATGGAATATTACTTACTGTTTATATTAATAGAGTTAAAAATAAAACATATTATTTACTATTATTTAGTTCTAATTATTATTAGTTAAAGCATGACAGATTATTTACAAATAAGCATAAGCAGTATAATCAAGAAAGTATAATTAGGAATAGCATTTGAAGAACATATAAACTTTTTACAAGGAATAAATATGTTATTATTCCATTTATCATATTTTCATTACTCTTCTCTCCATGCCCTCCCCCACTCTTTACCCACTACATAATCTAAATAGAATGTCATTGTTTAAACAAAGAAAAGAAGAAAAGGAGAAAAAAAAGAAAAAATGTATCAAATTACTGACCTTACTTCTCTTTTCAGAAAGAGAAACAAATTGAATAATAGCTTGTTATTAGTTCCTCAGATATTTTGACTGGTTATGAAACAAAACATTTCTTTGCACACAGAGAATAACTTTGATTAACTCTTTTCAGAATATATGTGGCTTTCTGGAAATGCAGGAACTATATTTAAAAAGATTAATAATGAAGTAAAATGATGAGAGAAAAAAAAGAAAAAAAAAACATAGAACAAATTATTTGTTTTTTAGTCTCTTCTTCTTCTCTGAAGTCTTCCACGAAGTTTCAGTTGCCAGTCTCTTTAATGAAGGACTAACCCATTCCATTTCCTCTATTTTATCCAAAATCTTATTTTTTTTGATAAACAGTAAAGCAGAGTCTAAGTCATCAAAAATTTTAGGACCATCAGGAAGGAAGATTTTTAGCTTGGCTGGAAACAGAAGGTATGTTTTAAACTGTGCTTTTTTAAGCTCCCTTATTAGTGGCAGAAAAACTTTTCTTTTAGCTATTACCAAGGAAGAATAGTCATTGTCAAAACGCCCAGTTGTCTCATTAATCTTAACAGGAGCTTTAGCCCAAGCAGATTTAAGAACCATCTCTTTATCAAAAGATGATAGAGATCTAACTATAACTGATCTAGGATAGTTTTTGTTAGAGTTAGTATTAGCTATAGATCTATGTGCTCTTTCAATACCAAAAGAGAATGCTTCTGGTAAGTCTAAAGTTTTAGGGAGCCATGTTGTTAAAAAAGAAGTAATATTGTTACCTTCAATATTTTCTGACAGTCCAAAAATCCTAATGTTATTGCGCCTAGATCTATTTTCCAGGTCATCCAGCTTTGTTTGTAAATGTGTATTTTGTTTCAGCAGAAACTCAATGTTGATTTCCTCTTCTTGGATTCTATTTTCCATGTCATTCACAGCTTCTTCTATGCCTGTCATCTGGATCTTCTGTTGTTGCAGGTCTATATGTAACAAGTCTATTTGTTTTGTAGTTTTTCTATGAAGGTATCAATTTTAGTATCCATTTTATCCATCTTAGCAGTAAGTTGCTGGATTATAGTTATCAGAGACTGAAGTTCTTTCTTGATGCTGGAGTCTTGAGAATTTGTCTTACTGGAACTCATTTCAGACTGATAAACTGACAGGAAAATTTCCAAAGTGATTTCTGACAGGAATATTGTTAAAATTTCCTTTCTTTTTTAGATATAGTTCAAGAACTATATAAAACAAACATATTTAGAAAGAAAATTACTTCAAAAATTAACTTTTTAAGTAATTAATTCCTATCAGTGTAATGAAATTGGTGGAGCTGAAGAAATCTGCTGCTATCCTGTGTTCATCCTTGGCCACGCCCCTGGGCTTTCTTTTCTGATGTTGATGTTATCTGATTTCTTTATATATTAAACTTCCGCTTACTTCCTCTTCCTTTTTTTACACTGGCCTATTTATTACTGTCTCCTTCCTACTTAGTATTGGTAACACTTACTAATATTGATGTTTATCTGTGTATTACATGTTCTGAAATGTTCATCTCTAATCCAATACTGATTTTATAACTAATAATACATTAGCCTGTTCCCCTCTAATCCTGTACCATTTTCATTTAAGGTACCTAATCCAACAATTTGCGTCCGACTGCTTAGGCTTTCCACTTCCCACTCTTCCTGTGTTTGTTCAAAGATTATGTCTTTAATTTCTTGCTGGATGAAAATTCTCTTTTTTGCAGTTGTTCTCTGTGTCATGTGACCTAAGTCCTGCCTCCCAGTTCACACTTAAGGGTCATCATATAGATTCCCCATAGAAGGCCATATTCCTTTTCCTCCACATTTCAGCCTCCACGCCCTCTTCCTGTAATCTGATCTTTCTGCATGAGATCAAATGCCACAGTCTGAGGTGGAATATGTATCAGTCCTCATCCTCGCCTTTGTTGCCAATGTCAGCAGTTCTTGTCTTGGAATTCCATATTTATGTCCTTCACTTTAAAGACATTTTACAGAATTAAGTGGCTATTTCACCATGTACTCATTCATGGTGAGTCAAAACTGTTGGGGGATAGGTCAGGCACATTTATACTTCTGAGCCATGGCTATTGTTCCAGTTATCACCCCCTCCATACATGGCATATGGTAACAAAAGAGAAACATTTTATCTGAGTTTAATTCACTTCTCCTTGCATGCAAACAGTGACTCAATGAATGCACACAAGGCTAGGAACAGGACATGCAGGTCACTGCAAGCAGAATACACTCAGGTGAAAGCATTTAGAATTTGGCAGTTAGTGGAGGAGTAAGGCTCTGCACTGTTAATAAACATCTTCCGAAACTCCATAGAGTTTAAGTCCTTCTAACTCCATTTGTCCCCTGTTTCATTCTGATGAAGTCACTTAAATAGACAGTACTTCTGCCTTGCCCCAAAATGGGGCACTTTTTCCAGTGGACTTAGCTGATTAACAAATTGTTAAAATGTAATATTTCTAGGACTAGTCTTTTTTTCTGCATCTCTCCAACAGGGCTGGAAGAACAGGTCTGTTTTTTTTTTACTCATGATCCACAGGGCTTATGAGCAATCAGGAGAAGGAAGAAATGAAAAGATGAGAAACATTCTGAAAAAATTAGATGAGTGGACTACTGTAAGCTAAAACACAGTATAGAAGTATACAAAGAGCTGTACATGAGAAGCAAAATCCCCCAAAAATAGACAGCATAACCACAGGGGAAGAAATAACATAATAAATGAAAAAGTCTAAGGAATTAAATCACATTGCTTAAAGCTAAGAAAATGATGTGACAGCTTGGTGAGAAAGGATGGCAGAATGCTGGAATTTATGGGAATAGGTAATACCAACAGAAAATAAGAAGTTATTATCTCTGTCTATTCAAATACTTGGCAAAATGTATCTGCAGTACTATGTACAGTTGCAGTTAGAGGCATTTCAAAAGAGACGAATAACAATCATACTGTCTGCAGCAGAGTCCACATAAACAGAGAAACTGCAATTGAAAGGGGTGTGTGTGTGTGTGTGTGTGTGTGTGCGTGTGTGTGTGTGTGTGTGTGTGTGTGTGTGTGTGTGTGTGTGTGTGTGTGTGTGTGTGTGTGTGTGTGTGTGTGTGTGCGCGTGTGTGCATATGCATCTGTGTATGTTTTGGTGTAAAATTACAGAAAGTTTTCCCTACCTAAAAATACAAGATGGAGTGTTCAGGTAACAAATAATGAAGCATTATTTTAAAGTAATAGTGGTGAATGATTTAATCAGTCTGCCTGAAGCAGTAGTACAGTAAAAAAAAAAAACAGTAACTGAATTTACAAGTGCATGGGGTAAGTCTAATATAACTTTGGGTCTTAGGAGCAGGAAAATATATTCTACCTAAATAAAATATGTAGATTATCTAATTGGTAGGGAAATAAGCATATTATAAGGGCTAAGCTGTCCTTATCTGTCATGATGATCTATGTGTGGTTTTACAAATGAGGAGGTCAAGTTCAGGATTCAAGTCACTATTCAAGAAGTAGTCATTGCTCTAACAAAGCTGTTACAATGTGAATGTTAATTGACAGAGATATATTAATATAAAATGATTTTGTTCTTGACCTTTTGTACATAATTTAACTTTCTCATAGAAAATTTTCTTTTCATTAAAATCATTTATATTCTAAACTTTTACTTTTCTTATTATAGCTGTGTCATTTCCAAGTGGCTTAGTTATGCAAAAATTAAACCTGGTTAGCATAGTAGTGATATAATTGCTGTAAATGTTATCTGTTCATTGTGTTAACTAAATGTACTGAATTAAATACTAACACTGAAATCAGTGATCATTAAGATAGACATGAGCTGGTATTCCCAGTCTGGTACTTTGCAAAATGTGCTGCATTATTTGCAAGTAGCGCTGCCAGATGTATATGCATATAAGCTCAGCGCAGGTTATTTGCAATGAATAAGCAACAGAGAAGCTATTTTTAAAAGCATGCCCATTTAGGGCAAAAACATAAAGTATGTGAAAGTCAGTGTTAGAAACCTGTGAATTAATATGCAAAAGCCTGAAGCTTCAAATTACTTTGTATGTGTTACAGCATTACAGCCTAGTGTGGCTAAGCACAATCACACTTGAATGTTAAAAAACAGGTGTTGGACTGTGTAACATATACAATAAAAAATGTTGAAATGTAAAGGAGTTTATAATGTTTTATAAGGGGGTACCCTTATGTGAACCCCCTAATATTTTTATTAAAGAATAGAAAGGGGGAGATAGGAAATTTAAAAAGGGAGACAAATGGTGGTGCAGTGGAGGAACTCAATGTTGAGGGGGTAGGGGACTATGTTAGGGCAGTAGTCAGCACCGAGACATACTGTCTTCAGCACACTGAAGACAGGCTTCGACAGGCTGAATCCATCTGTCTACTTCCTTTTCCAGTATAGCCTCTACCAAATGCCAAAACCCTCTTTCTATGAGACTTGCCAGGATGCCACATGCTGGGGTACCTGCAGGACCAGTGCCACCATCCTGACTCTACAAGGACATCCCCGGACTGGCAGAGAGCGAGAGCTCTCTCACCTGGGAGGTATGTGCCTGGGCCACTCCTGTGGGATATGAATCTGTAAAAAAAGACACAAAATAATAATGGAGGATGAAATGCATAATTAGAACAATAGAAACAGAAAAAAGAAAGAGGGGAGGAGAGACAAGAGAGAAATTTCCCAATAAATCCTCACATAATGTTACATGCCATTTCATTCCTTTGATAATCACATCACCACAGTGGTCAGGAAATCCTTCTACGTGGCTCACCTCATCACAAAAGGTTTCTCATTCAGAAAAAAAGAGGTCATTGTTCCCCTCTACTCATCTCTCATTAGACCCATTATAGAGTACAATGCTCCTTTTGGTATGTACCTCACAAGACATCTACAACAACTGGAAAGGCCACAGAAATACCTCACAAAGAGGATTACTGGCCTCAAACAGATGCCCTATGCAGACCATCTCAAAACACTCCAGCTTTACTCCATCGCATATCGCCTACTTAGAGGTGATCTCTGCCTAACATACAAAGCTATGTCAAATCCAGAGCTGTTGGACATGCTCCATTTAAAGAAATCCCAATCTCTCCAAGCTACATGCTCTAGGGACCTAAAGCTTGTCACCACAATAAACAGAACATGCTGGAGGGATAGATTCCTGTCCCAGAGACTTCCCATACTCTGGAACAGACTACCTATCTATGTCAAACAGAGCTCCTCATTAGCACTCTTCAAGAAAAATCTTGATGATTGGATGGGAGATAGGAAATTCACCCCGGGGATCACTTCTGTGGCTCTGCTTGACAGGGGCACAGGAAAATAATTTTCTTGGGTGGCGAAAGCCAGGGTACATTTTTGGCTAGGCTTATATAGGCCCTAGGGCCAACAGCCTAGTACCCTCCTATGAACCTATGAACCTATGAACAATTTTACATTATAAATATTTATTGAATTAAAACTTGCATACAGGAAATGCTTATGGATACAATAGGAGTACTCATTTGGGAAGTACGTGTGTACTTTGGAGGAATGATATTAGTAGTGCTTATGCAAACTTCCGATGAATTCATATCGGAAGTACTTGTGAGTATTTGGAAGTTAAGTGTGTTCCTTTCAGACTCTGTAGATTTCTTTGTCTGATATTCAGTACAGTAACCCTTTGTAATTATTAGACATAATCTTTGATGTCTGGGGGACTGCATTCTTCTGGGATAGACACTGGCCCTTTTGGGGGGGGGGGGTAAAGTTTGCACTGAATCTGTCTGCCAGGATGTTGGCAATGTCAGTGGGTTCAGTGTATTTTGTGTCATTTTGCACCAGCTCAAAGAAGATCTGAGAGTTGCCACTCAGATTCTTGACGTAGTTAAAAAATGCCTTGTGATTATCTTTAGAGTCTTTGGCGATTTTTCTTTCAAAGCTAGCCTTTGATGATTTTATGAGGGATCGAAGTTTCTTGCTAGTACTGATCAGGGATGCTTCCCTTTTTGGGATTTTGCCTTATCATGTAATAGTTTCCTCCTTCTGTTGTATAGCTTACTTATGGCTGGGGTCCACCAGACTGGTCTCCTGTTTTTGGAGGAGTGAGTCTTGGTTTTACTTGAGATGGCACGCTCCATGCATTCCTGTAGGTGCTCATAGAGTGCATTTGTAAAGGATTCTGCAGTTTGGGTAGCATTTTATATTAACCCAGGGGCTTTGAAACTTTCCATGTCTTTATTTATTTATTTATCATTTATTTATTTCCAGTTTGTTTACCGGGGAGGTCCACTGGGCTCAAGAGCCCATTTTCAGTGGAGGCCCGGGGAGAAAAGCTCCTCAAAACACAAGTTACATAGCATATAGAAATAAAAACATTAAAAGTTACCTAAAGATATTGACAACTATAGCAAAAATTTCCATTTCTTTACAGTATGGGGAAATGGGGATCCCTGAGGGGAAAAGGATCCTTGAAGCAAGTTACATTACAAGACAAAAAGCAATAATTACAAAGTTACATAGCATAATTAAGAGAAACATGAGTAATTGCAGTCATTATGGAGTTTTACAGTAGAGCAGCAGGTAGAGTTGTTGAATGAGAAGGTGTTGATTACTTATTTGGTAAGATATTAAAGTGACAGTTTGTAGGAGAGGATGAGAGGCATAGAATATGAGGTGTGAGGGGGATAGGTTACTGCTAAATAGTGAAGGACTATAAGAAAGGTTAGAAAAGGAAAGGAAAGGATTAGCCTGGAGAGTATGAAGAGTGGAGGCTAGCAGGTAAGGGGTGAAGAGTGCAGTTACATTTTCTATGAAGAAGTAGGTAAGAGTGAAGAAGTCTTTTGAAGTTGCTTAGGTTTTCACAGGCTCTCAAGGAAGAGGGCAGTGCGTTCCATTTTTTGGCTAGAGTGAAGGAGAGTAAGAGCTGACCAGCAGGATGTTTAGGTTTGAAGATGGAAATAAGGTTTTGGTGAGTGGATCTAAGGGGTCTGGGAGGGCTATATGGTAGGAGGATATTGGATAGAGCTGGGCAGTTGGTAGGTTGAAATAGTAGTTTGTGGGCTGTGACAATTTGGATGTAGTCTAGCTGATTGGGGAGTTCAAGCCAGTTTAAAGTTTGTAGGGAGGAGCAGTGATGAGAGAGGGCATTTGCCTTTGTGGCAAATCTGGAGATTTTATTGTAGCATACTTCTAGTTTGGAGATGAGGGTGGTAGATAGATTAGTAAGCAGTAGAGCGCCATATAGAAGAGATGGGAGAAGGTATGCTGTGGCCAGGGTATGTCTAGTAGAGGGGGAGAGGAATTGATTGTTCCTGTACAGTAGGCCGAGTTTAGTGTGAGTTTTCTTGATGTTAAGTTGGATATGAGTATTAAATTTTAAGTGTTTGTCGATGGTGAGCCCCAAGAGTTTGGCAGAGGGTACAATGTCAATGATAGAGTTGTTGAGGCTGGTAATTTGAAATGAGTTTTTATCTAAAGGAGTGCATTTGGAGAGAGTGAATAGGAGGATTTTAGTTTTGTTTGCGTTAAGTGAGAGGTGGTTCTGGTGCATCCATTTTTCAGTGGTTGAGAAGGCAGTTTGAGTTAGAGACTTGAGTTCAGTTTGGTTGGAGGCGTAGCAGATCAGAGTGGAATCGCTCATGATTGGACAATTTTGGTGTTAGGAATGGCTTTGTGGAAGTAATTTATGAAGATGTTAAATAGAAGAGGGCCTAGAATGGAACCCTGGGGAACTCCAGTGGGGGTTGGAAGGAAGGGGGAGCAAGATTGTCCCCATTTCACTGCTTGTGACCTGTCTGAAAGATAGCTGGAGAACCAGGATAGAGCTTCTGTGGAAATGTTAAGGTTAGATAGATGGTTTAGTAGATGGGAGTGAGAGATGGTATCGAAAGCTTTAGATAAATCTAATAGAACAGATGAAACAAAGTTACCCGAGTCTCAGGCTGAGTTGATGGAGTGTAGAAAGGAGAGAAGGGCTGTGTTGGTATTATGTTCAGGGCGGAAGCCATGTTGGGTAGGAGAGAGCAGTTGATGTTTGGTTAGGAATGGCATAAGCTGCATATGTATGCATTTTTCAAGAAGTTTAGAGATGGGAGAGAGGATGGCTATAGGGCGATAGTTGGTAAAGCTGTAGTTTTTGCCACCCTTTTGGAGTGGAAGAATGAAAGCAGAGCACCAGAGTTTGGGTACATATGACTCGAGTATTGATCTATTTATTAGGATGCTGATAGGGAGAGCGATACTGTCAGAGGCAATTTTTAAGAAGGAGGAGGGAATGTTGTCAGGAGCATTGGTGCAAGGTTTAAGTTTTGTGAGAAGTTTCTTTATGTGGTGATCTTTGTGATCTTGGTCTTGAGAAGTGTGAAGTTTGCTTTTGAGAAATTTTTCACAGTGGTTTCCTTGGCTGGGGGTGGGGTCGGGATGTGGATGTCCATTGTGATTCATTTATGATCTGATCTTACCAATGAGGGGTTTACCTCTGGTGTGGAACATTGAGCCCCCATGTTGGTGATGACCAAGTCCAATATGTTGTCCCCTCTTGTGGGAGTGGTGACCAGTTGTTCCATGGCATTTGAGTTTATAAACTCCAGGAACCATTGGGTGAAAGAGTTGGGACTTGAGTAGTTTTCCCAGTCAATGTTTGGGTCATTGAAATCCCCCAATATCATGGTGTTTGGTGAGAACTTTGTATTCTCCAATGTTCTCAGGAAAGCTGAGTGGGGGTCCTCAGACAAGGTAGGTAATCTGTAGCAGGCTACAAACTGAAAAGCAGTTTTACCTACTGTTAGTTGTACATGGATGGTTTCTGCTGCTTCGTGCCACTAACCTGGAGGTGTGTGTATCCTTGATGAAAATGGATACTCCCCTGTCTTTAGTATTTTGGTCCAAGTTCTGGGGCCGAAAAGAATGGTATGAGTTGAATTCTGGTAGTGCTGGGGTACTCTCTGGGGCCTTGAACCAGGTTTCTGTTACTGCACATATATCAATTTTCTCCATACTGAGGAGTGCCTCGAGTGCATGCATTTTGAGGTTTAGACTTCTGCCGTTGAGTAGCATTACCTTTAGTTTTTTATTTCTGGTATTGTCTGTGGAGGTGGCTTTGTCCTTTGAGTCTTGCCTAAAAAGGCACTATGAGGGTGGCAAGAGCCTTAGCCAGAATTTGAAAGCCTAAGGGTGACAGGTGCAAGCCGTCCCTGGTGAAGCAATGTGGCTTGTCGAGCATGTCATCCCAGGCTGACAAACACTGGATCCCCTTTGAATAACACCAATAGCTTAGCCAATTGTTAAAATTGATCATTTTGCCTTTATAATGTGGCATCATTCTTGGTGAGGGCAAGATGCTACTCAGGGTCAGGGTCATACCAGCCGGGGCTACATGATCAGTGAGCTCCTCTATATCTCTTTTCATGTAGTCCAGGGAGGTATGTCTCAGGTCATTCACACCAACATGGACAATGACAGAGTCATACTTGTACCTGCTGTGGAGTGACCTGAGTGCTTGTGTTATGTGGCGGATCCTGGCACCTGACAGGCAGCTTACAGTGACCTTCTCCTTGTTCAGTCTGGTGAGTGGGACGTCAGTGTGCCTGACAAAAGAGTCTCCAATTACTAGTGTATTAAGTGTGTTATTTAGCCTTAGGGGTTGTGAATGCATGGCACACTGACTTTGTGAATTATGTGATACATGAAAGTTGTTGTGGGGTAGCGGTTGCTTGGATGTCTGCTTTGGAGGTCTCTGTTGCTTTGGCAGATTTTTATTTAGAGCCTCCGAGTATGTTTTTGTGAGTTTATGTGTCTTGTTTGCTGGTGCGATTGGTCTATGTGAAACTAGTTGTGTGGTGCGAGTGGTATCTTTCTCCTCCTGACTGACTGTGCCAGTCTTGTGTTAAGAGAGCTCAGCTTCCAGTTTGGCTGTATAGTTGCATCTCTCACATATATTTGAGTTTGTTGGAAGGAGGAGAGGGTTGTCTGTGTACATAAGGCAATTGTAACATTGCCTCAAGATTCCCAGATTCACCATTTGGACTGGAGAGTATACCTGAAACTGCACTTTGGACATGCCTGGATGGTTTAAAGAACTGATTTATTGATTGTTCAGAGTGGACGAATAGGGAGCCTTGTACTTCTGGATAGTATAAGTTGGTGTAGTGCTAAAGTTTGTTAGTGCTTACTGAGAAATTTGAGCAAGTGCTGGGCTGTAGAATGAAAGCTGAGTGCTTATTTTGAGAGTTTGACTAGTTCTAAGGGAAAAATTGAAGAGCAGACTTTGTGAAGCCAAGAATAGTTTAAAACTGCTTAAACAACGTTGCACAACGTTGCGCGATGCGCAAATTCGCGCAAAACCATGCAAATGCGGATTTTAAGGCAGGGAACTTGAAAGAGATAGAAATTAGCCCAAAACGGCCAATAAGCTACTAGTTGCTGGGCTGAGACCACTCCTCCAGGGACAGATAGGCTGCTCAAAGCTCCCCACTCTCATTGGTGAACAGTGAAGCTTCCTCCTATCCAAATAAGGATATGGGCAACACAGGAACTTATACCACAGCCCAGAATTCAGCAAAACCTGAAATCTGGACTACTCTAGTTCAGAAAAGGTGGAAAACAAGTTTTTTTTTGTTTTCAACAGAACAACAGTAACTTAACAGAAAAACACTGTAAATGCTTTAAACAGGCTAGCGCACTTGAGTGTGTAGCCTACAACAGTTAAACAACACAAAAATGATTTAAAGAAGTGCAGGAACAGTTGAAATGCAAAAACAAGCTTTTTTCGGGTATTAGAATAGCTAGAAACTCGCTTTTCGGTGAGAATATGCAGTCGCAAGTAGAAAGGCAGAGAAAATAATTTAGTTTTTTTGGGGTTCAGGAGAAGGCAGCACTGAAGGAACCAGTTTTCCACTATGTTAAATACATTTTGGGTGAGGGACTGGATTTCAGATAAGGAAGTAGCGGAGTATATTAATGTTGAATCAGCTGCATATTGTATGCAGGTAGCTTGAGGAATTGTCAAATTAAAGATCACGAATAAAAATTGAGAATAGGAAAGGGCCCAAAATAGAGCATGATATCATTCAGAAAATGTATACTAACACAATTCCTTTTACTCTAGCAACTTTCTAAGTTTATAGGGGTAATATTTAAAATCTATCCCTGTTTTGGGGCCTTTGTTTCCCCATTATTTTAGGCTTTGTTCAAATTTCTTGCATACATGGTATAAATGTAGTCATTTAACTGTGAGGTTCTGCAGTTGTAAGTATATCAATATGCATGTGTGTTTACTAGGAGATTTCTGAGTGACAGTGATGAATAAAAATGGCCATATTATAAATACACGACAATGGTAAAGGGTAAGGAAAGGATGCATTTTGTCATCTGCAGGTCAAACATCATGAAGGTAGCCCAATCTAGGGAATCTAAATTTAGTCAGCAACTAAAGTAAAACATGCTGGAGAGATAGATATGTATCTCAGAGATTGCCTCTTCTTTGGAACAGGCTTCCTATTCACATTAAACAGAGCCCTTGCCTGGCTCTCTTCAAGTGCATTTTAGATCAATGGATGGGGAATCACAAATTCACACCTGAAGTAGTGCCAATGTTCCTTATGGACAGGGGCATTATGTAAGATACTCAATGCACAGACACAAATCAATGCAATCCTCTTGCCTCTATGGGCCATATACCAGGTAAAATTGGATTATATTGCTTAGGCATGTAAGGGCTATAGGCCATTATTCTGGTAATTATCTATGAACCTATGAACCTATAAAACTGATTGCTTTAATGATGTGAATTCACTGCAAGTAGTACATCTTAATTTTACTTGGCTAGATTTAGATGTGTGTATATAATTCCATGGTTTGTGTTAGCTAACATTTTATGAGGCTGGCAAGCACACTTGGCAAGTGTTTTGTAATTTAAAAGCTGATTATATCAAAAACCTTTCACTGTGTGACTGTGACCTTTTTCAACATGCAATTGTTTGTTTGTTTCTTTCGGCTTTTCCCGGTTAGGGGTCACCACAGCGGAACTCCGGTCCACTAATGATTGGCAGTAGATTTTTACGTGCTGACTTGCTGGACCTAATGCACAACCTTCAATGAAGGAACGCCCATTCACGCATGTCACCACACAGAAGACGCTCTAACTGAGAATCGAGCGGGCAACGTCTAACTGTGAGGTGACAATGCTACCACAGCACCACCACCGCAGTTATGCAATGATGATGGAAAGTAGGGGATAGAAGCAGAGAAAGGATAGCTTTGGCCATGAAGAAAATCCCATCCTCATGGCAACCCTTAGGACATATGGGAAACCTCTCTTTGGTAAGGGGGGCCCAAACAAGCTGAGACAACCAAGGCCTGGAATCAAGTACTTCTCCATAATACTGCAGTGGGTGCTAGAAATTGAGTGTTACCATAGTGCAAGAAGAAGGTAAATGATATGGTAGGATGTTCTAGAAGCAAGGCCAGACAGAATGCAATTTCCTGTACCATAATATGATGTAGGGTTCCTCTGACAATATTCAATTAACACCAGATGAGGAATACCTTCTATCCATCCATAGGAATGACTATGACACACAAGATGGTGGCACAGGAATAACTAGAGGTGGACACTGGTTATTACTCCATCCATGGGGATGACTATGACACACAAGATAGTAGCACAGGAATAACTAGAGGTGGTGTGGACGCTGGGTATTACTCCATCCATGGGAATGACGATGACACACAAAATGGTGGCACAGGAATAACTAGAGGTGGTGTGGATACCGGGAATTACAGGAATAATCAGAGGTGGTGTGGACACTGGGTATTACAGGAGTAACCAGAGGTGGTGTGGACACTGGTGGATATCACCAATGTCTGCAGCAGCAATACTTGTCTGCTGGTGAATGCTGGATGCTGACAAGGAGTTATCACATGAAACACAGGGCAATTAATTACTGATAGGTGATCCTTGTACATCAGCACAGAATTCAATGATGGCAGTGTGCATAATAAGTGTCTCACTCACCCCCTTATAAGCAAAAAATAGTGCATGCTATTTCATTATTGGTAATGTTTTCAAATAATCTTTTACAGTGTCAATGTCAGAAACAAACATTTCTACTCTAATATATTTTAATGATATCAACAGCAGAATGGGTGCTGCAGCTGCTGATAACAGTTACATTTATGAGGCAACTTGAAGAAAGTGTCAAGCTTTCTCCAAGTTTAATTGCAGGATCTCAGACCCCACAGCATGTTAATAACTCTGCAGAAATTGACAGTGCATCACAAAGTTAAGCACATGGTGACACTGCACTCAGGTCTGCACAGGAGGAACAACACTAGTATTTTCAAACACAGAAGAACATTTTCAGGATGTTGGCAGACATGAAGAGGTAATGTTTTCCACATAGACACCTTTACAAAGGGGAAATAGGAGCAGGAATGTTTTACTGCTACCTCAGGAAACATGTAAAGCATTGGCTGCCCAACAGGAAATGTGCTGTGGCATTGTTAGGGTAGGGCACAGAGTCAGCTGGAAATGGTCAAAGTCCTCCAGGGTATGTGAGAGAATTTCAGCACTACGTGGAAATAGTACAGAGTAGGGATAATGCCATGATCACACTGATGCTACGTGGAAATGGTACAGAGTAGGGATAAAGCCATGATCACAGTGATGCTATGTGGAAATGGTACAGAGTAGGGATAATGCCATGATCACACTGATGCATAGTGTGGTGGCACATCAAGCATCTGTGGCCGCCTCCATTTCTTTACTCGTTAGGATATAGCAGACTAGAGCTGGAGTCAGTCCTGTAAGGGTAAAGATGACAGGGTACTGTCCAGATGTAGGGGGAGATCACATAATACTATTTCTTCTCAAGAAAGTAATATAAGCAGTCAAGATGAACAAGCACAACCGATTTCATGCAGGCCATATCTACTCAGGAAATGCCAGTGCATCACAAAATCAAGCACATGATGACGTTACACTCACTCTTGCACAGGCGGAACATCTGTGCACCTCAGAACCAATATCTCCAAACCTAGAGGAATGATTTCAGGATGTCGGTAGACATGAAGAGCCAGACTTGTAAGGGGAAGAAGATGGGGTAATGTCTAGATATGTGGGGTGAGATCATATGATAATGCCATTGCTTCTCAGGAAAGTAATGAAAGTAGTTAAAGTGAACAAGCACAATAGCTTTCATGCATGTCATATCAGCGCTGGATGGGAACCTGTTTCAGAGAATGGGTATTTTCTGAGAAATATTTCTGTCTTTCCAACTTGTCCTATTTGTGTGCCAAACAAAATTTAGGTCTTTTAATCTAGTCATTCTGATGCTGTTTGATTTGCAGATGTATAAAAGTTCATCAAAACATTCTCCAGGGATGCCTTGCATGCCAGGCAAAGATCATCTCTCAGAAGTATGTATGATACTGAGCAAAGAGTCAGGGCTTTGAGGTGATCGGCACAGGACATTGTTTATGTAAGGAACCTTTGTGGATGTTCCATTATAGTGGTATGATGACCTGTCTGGACCTTGATGCTATGCCTTTGTTTATAAGTTGAGCAACACAGAAGGTTACTATCTACGAGTTCCCAGATTCCTGACTAGTGAATCAACTTTAAAGGGTGTTTTATTGATGATGTAATTAGCCAAGATGGTAGACTTTCCAAAAGGTACTATAATGCATTTCTTGGTATTGAGTTTTAAGCAATGGCTTTGGTGTCAAGCATTTGTCTGTATTAAACCTTCTTGAAGGGTGTTCTCATCTTGGGGTTATCAATGACTGCTCCTAGTCTGCAATTATCTGCGAACTTGGTTGGCCAAAGGTCTTTCATGCAACTCTGTCAGATTAGTGTCTGCAGGATCACCTGCATTATGTAGGTCATGACATTAGACCAACTGAGCATCCAGCTCTCAGGACAGCCCCTCTTTAAAATGACTTGCACCATCACCTAGCCTATGTTTAGGAGATGTGCATGTCTCATTTGATCTTGAACTACTGTGAATCATGTTTTACGATTCTGTGGCTACACTTTCAATTTCAAATATACATCTGAATGTTTAACTTGAATGAGAATAAGATACAGTAAACTCTCAGTTAACTAGGATTCAAGCCACCAGAAAAAAAAAAATCGAAGAAATACAGTACAATTTTCACATGTTGCACTTTCTGTTTCCCCCCCTGCAGAAACATACCTTATATTTTAATAATTTTAGAGTTTTAAAAAGAAAGATGAATAAATTCCCTGTCTCCCCAACCTAAGAACAAGTCGAACCAAACAGTACAAGGTACAGTATTAGTTAGTCCTATTTTAATAGCAACTCTCAAGCAACCAGAATCTGCAGTTATCTGGCATCTACCTATCCCCGGTGCCAGTTAACTGAGAGTTTACTGCAACATCAAAATAATATTTTTTGGGGGGGTGGAACCAACTTTGCAAATGTATTTCATCCCTGTAAACCTACTACATAAACCATCAAGGAAAGCTGGAAATTGGTATATGCATTAACATTGTTACAGATGGCAGTTATCTACAACATAAAAGTATTAAGACACAAACATTTTCAGGAGAAATATAACAACATAATTTCAGATAAAAGTGAGTATTTTGCCATGTAAACATTCCCTGCTGCTGCTTCACCATCATCGCTAAACAAATTATAATAATTTTTGTGTCTTTGAAGTCACAAGTTATTGAGTATAACATAAAAATAATGTGATGTGCAATACTGCAGTAAACAGAATTTGAGAAGAAATGGCATAAGCATAAACAAAAGTATAATACATTTTCATTCAATTGCAATATATTAATTCATGAAATACTTAAATACTGAGGACATTCAGTACTTCTATACTTATGTCTTAAAACATCACTGAACAGGAGTCAATGAACACTCAGTCATGACTTAATGAACAATAATATCAGTGACATTTCTAAATTAAAAATCTAATTTAAGATCAGAGAGAATGTCAGATGAACTGTGATAGCAGACCATGCACAATACAATGTAGTCCACAGATATCATTGCATGCATCAATTATACTCTAGGGGGCTGACTCTGTAAAGTTTACAGAAGCAATCTGTGGACAGCACAGCATGTGGGTGCGATTTCAAAAGACACGTTGAAGGCAGCCCGAGTATTTAGATATTCAGCATGGGATAATTAGATATTTTGCAAATGCTGGTTCAGTTCCACACAGCATACCTTAAATGTGACAAAGAGCCACACTGACTCTATTTCTGAAATCCTTGGCATATGCTTTACAGACCCCAAGGAATTCAACAGTATATTACAGCTTCAGCAAAAATTCATAGCAAAACATTAAAATGTATATAAAAATGCAACCTGCTGTTAATGAACTGCAACAGGATGCAGTGATACAAATCATAAATGAGACTGGCTGTGCAACTCTAGAAGGCAGCCAGCTAGAGTTAGAGCAAGGCTGCAACTAAACCAGTTGTCAGACCAGCAAAAATTGAAAGATACCGCCTAGACAGATAACTGGTGCCGGCTGTCTGCAACATGTGTGTCCCACACATGTCTGTGTAGACCCTGTGAGACAGCCCCATCCCCCTTGAAACTAGTGTCCCTCAGCCTGGGTGCACTTGCATCTGGGACATTTCAAAGACACATGGTGGATGCTGTGGGAATAACAGAGACAGCTGCCAGTTGTATCCTGGCAAAGATCCTGTAAGCAATATGCAACAAGGTGGGTGACTACATATACTTTACATCCTCCCCATGGAGCAGAGAACTGTAATGCACCAGTTGTATAGCATTGCAAACATCCCCCATGTACTTGGTGCAACAGATTGTACACACATACCTATCAAGACACCAGCATATCCTGAAGCAGACCAGTACATAAACAGAAAGAGTCGGCCATCCTTAACTGCCAAGTCATGTGTGCAGATGGCAGCATAGCAAACATCATGGCAATGCACCCTGCAAGTGTCCATGATGCTGCTATTTGGAGGAAAAGTGGACTCAGGGCAGTATTCCACCAATGTGAAATACCTGAGGGACAGCTACTAGATACATACAGGACACAGGTGGGATGGAAGCTAAGAATACCTTTCACAACAATATCCATCCTGATCACATGTTTCCACTCCCCACAACAGGTGACTGTGGTTATCCACTTGAGCCATGGCTAATGACACCATATTGTGAGCCATCAAACTCTGCACAGGACTTCTACAATAGATCACAAGCAACAACCAAAAACCCCATAGAGTGTGTGCTTGGTGTATTTAAATCTAGGCTCAGATGCCTGGTTGTATCCGCATGTGCACTGAAGTACACACCTGAGGCAGCACAGATGATAATGGTGCACACCATGTTGCACAACATGCTAATTAGAGCACATAATGACCTTCTAGCACAGGTGTGGGTGAACTACCCCAAGAACCCCAGATGTCTGAAGAGTACATTCCACAGGTATCAGAGGAGGAGGAGGAAGATGGCATAGGGGACATTACCTATGCCTGGGTGTGACCACAAGTGCAGGCCCAGTCAACACGGTAGTGTCTGACCCACATCATTGAGTCATAACAAGCCCAGTACACAGATTGAACACTGATGTCCAGGTGTTATCCACCACAGCAACACAGATTGCATCTAATGGCAATTACCCAGTAGATGTACACATGAGCGTTGGACACAGCACCATAATCATAACATGTTACAGCATGAACATATGCAAATGTGTCACAACAGGGATCATCAGCACAGGGCACAACTGACGCAGGTATGCATACACACTCCGATTGCTGTATCATTATATGGAAATCAGTAAGGGACACACATCAGTGCTACATTTTCCTATCTCTGTGATATAATAACATGAAAAAAGAGAAACCACATAGGACATAATGCAGAAGTTTTAATATGAGAAGACACATCACAGTAAAGTGGTAATTCAATAATGTCAGCCAGCTATGTGTACTCACTGTTGGACACACTCTAATACAGTCTAGAGCGACCTCTCTGATGTCCCACACCATGGTCCACTCTGCCACAGACATGTACAGACATATGTTGCCCTGGTTGCTCCACAGAAGAGATTGATGGAGTGACAATACAATGTTGAGGTAAAGGAGCATGACTGCTAGTTGAAGGCCTTGTAACTGGTGGGACCACAGCAGATGGGACAGCAGCTGAACTCTGTGCAAGTTGGACCACAGACAGTGATTCTCAATAGTCAATGGCAGATCTGAAGACAGGTGTCCTGTCTCTTCCATCTTGCAATCTGTTGAGCACAGTCAGGGAATGCTGAATCCTGTTGGGTGTATGGCACTGGTGCATTGCTGTAGAGTCCAGGGTTTCTAACAACCATGCCATAACTAGCAGACTCTCATTCTGAGAGTCCAATGCAGCCATAATCTCACCATGTCTGCAGTCTTATCCTTCATGCATGATACTTAGCTGGTGTGCCACACAATCTGTGACACAGGCAAGTGCATGGAAGTCTGACAGATGCCATTGCTGTGACTGTTCTTTTGCCTGCAGCAGGAGTTGGACATCCTTTGACATCCTTCCATACACAACATCTGCTCACCTATGTCTACTGCAATGCCCAGTTTCTGGTTGTTGTGTGGATTGCTATCTGCAATCATCTCAGCTAGGGTCTGTTGGTCAATGTCTTCACCCTGTTTATCATCCACTGTGTCATTGCCACCTGAATGGCTAGACAAGTTGACCTCCATATCTGAGGCTACAGCTGCAGCAGCAACACTGTCAACCTCAGGCAAGGACTCTCCAAACACTTCAAGGTCTTCTGTGCCAGAGGCCATAATACCATGCTGAGACACATCTTGAACAACATCATGATCGTTGGATGGGATGATGGATGATACTGATATTGATGTTCTACAAGATACAAAGACACAAATCAGGACAATGTGCCTACATCGCATGATGGATATGAAAGACATATGGCATATATATCATATATGTTACAAATAGTAATGACTTTACATAAAGTCCATTGTATGTATGTTTCACAGAATCTACATACATGGAGTATATAATTTGGTTAGAAGTCCAACATGCATGACATATGTGAGTAATACAAAAAAAACACACCTGACAACACCTCATGGGAAGATGATGCTGTTGAAGAGGGATGAAATTCAACTGTTGTAGGGAAAAACAGCATTGGTGATCACATCATTGCCACCATTAACCAGGTGAACACAGTTAGAACATACAAAAGGTTTGGCATACACATGCCACTTGTATGTGCACTTAATGACATGGATACAGTCTGGCCTAGGAATGAGAAGGAGACAGTATTAATGTAGGTCACCAGGATTAACAGCAGTGGCAACTATGAAACATTGTTAACAGCATACTACTGACAGACTCCTGCTGTGGAGAGGTTGTGAGTTGTACAGTGGATCCTGCAGTGGGAATGTACAGAAAAACAGCACAGTCATGTACTTAGAAAAACATTACTGACAGCATCACATATACAACACAGTAACATGGAATGCAAATACTCATGTGATGGATGTTGCAACTGTACACTAGATTGGCCTGTGTTGACACATATTGAAATACATGTCATGTATCACATGTGCGATACACATTCATGCAAGCCTGGACAATTTTGCTATAATATACCTGGTCTGCCTGCAGTTTATTTATTTATGCACTTGAACCTGCATGGCTTGGGCCTCCACTGGATGCACCTGTAGTATACAATGTAAGATATCAATATGACAGTAAACAACAGTACCATGACGTGAGGCTGAAGCAATAACAGGTAGTGGTCTCAGTAACACAGTATGCAGACACTCACCTTCCAATCCCTGGTTTAGTCTCAAAGTAGATGGACCTGTGAATATAAATGCAAACAGCATTACAAATGTTGTTTGGACTGCTCTTTATGTACTTCAGTTGTATCAATAAATGTCATTAGACTTACGTTCATCATCCTCACCCTGTGTGATGTGTGTGCTCGGCTTAACTCTGCTGCTGTAAATCAAAAACAACAATACACGAATATGCACTACAGCAATATGCAGTGATTGTCTCTTTACACAGCCATATCGTAGAAAGAAAGGCATACATGTTCAGCCTGGAACTCTAGCTTCAATTCCCACTTTTGGGGATGCATTGCTACCCTCTTGCTGTATGCAGTGAAGCCAGAAATATTGTGCTGACATCGGGCGGTCAATGGTGGTCCACTATAAGTGGCATCCCTCAATCTCTTGTAATGTCTCAGTCTGTTGGCTACACAAAGGATCATGTTGGAGCAGCAGCATCTACAGGCATCACGGGATTGGTTGTGACCTCTAACTGCAATGGTAATACTGGTGAGGTGGGTTCAGATTTCATGTCTGCCAACTGTAAAGATTGAATGGCCTAGGAGTCTCCGTCCATGTTGCTGGAGAGCATCAATTACAATGTCATTCTCCTGGGCAGAGAAGTTGTTACCCCTAGGATGGTTAGTTATCTAAAAGACAGTGATACACATATGATAATACTCCTGTGTGAGCCGTTTTATCCATTTGATTCTGTGAACAGCATATGTCACCATCAACAGTATACATTCCTGTGCAATGCAAAGCTCTGCATAACACTGTCTATGATAAATATTAATGTGACATATAAAAAGTAACAACAATGTCTTCATACATAACATTTGTAAACTCAGCATAACTTGTAGTATCTTTAGAGCCTGTAACTGTGATTAGAAACCCTCAGTACATATATATTGAATACAGGTCCAAAGACAATAGCATCATGCCACAGGAGTCAATGTCAGTGACGGCTGGCGACTTCAAATCAAAAGGGGGCTGCAGGAGATAGCTGAATGGGTGGGGGTCAATGGGAAGGGGTGTGGCCAACTCAAAACCACAAAAACTAACTTTAATTAAATATGCTGCCCTGGGTGCCAAACCCTCATTATGAGAATCCAATCAAGACAAATGAAGTGTAAAAGAATAAAAATATTTCAATGCATTGGCTGCATGACAGCTTACTTAATATCTAGATGGAAACAAAAAGGTTGTGAGGCATGAAAAAATAAATTACTTTTTAAATACATTACTGGAATGCCAGTCAAAATCAAGCATAACAAAAACAAGCAGCACTCAACTCAAACCGCTTCTCCTTGCACTGCAGTTCTAATTATAATTTATATTCAGCTTTATTAAAGTATCAAATAACATGCTGAAAGTAGCAATCTCTGTGATGCCCCCACTTGTAAAAATGTTTCTTATCCAAAAAAGACCTGCTGCCTGACATCTATCTACTTGTTTCATGGGGAAAACATGATCAAAGTAAAAATGAAAAGCAAATAAAAAACAAGCTCAAGATACATTGCTTAAAGGATTACTGTACAGGTTATGGACCACACACGAATGGCATTCTGTTTAGTTTATGGGTAAAGCCCTCAGAGATCACTGGAAGTCTCCAACAAGTGTAATGAGCTTCTTAAAATTATGTAATCCTGCCCTTTATTACAAATACTGTCATATGCATTTCAATACCCAACACTTATACATTATCTAGTTAAGTATTCTCTGCATGGCAACAACAGAAAGGCTTCAATGTTGGCAATTCTTTAACAGTATGCTTATTAAAGCTTACTTGCATGTTATGATCTCAAACAAGCTTACCTGATGGTCATTAAAGCATTGCTACTTAAAACACAGAGCAACAGGCACTTTGAGTAATAAGCATAAATCAACAGTACAAAAATATGACAGAAACCAGACCATTCTGCAAAATCAAGAACAGATGAAAAGCCACTGTAGTACTTGTGTCTACCTTAGATGGGGGAATACTTTGCTCATTTACAGTGCCTTGCCTTGCTTGGACACATCCACAGTCACTACATGGGGGAGTGGGGTCCAACAAGTATGTCACAATTTGAAATGTCTCTGGCTGGCGGTGATGGCTCTGACACATTTGTCATACCTCTCACCCTCAGAGCAAGAAATCTGGGCAAAGCCATACATAGAAGTGGGACAAAGGCCGAAAAATGAGGACAATTTTTAAATATTGCTCTTATAAACTTAGAAAGATAATAGAATAGTAGGTCTTGCATTAGTATGAATTTTCTGAATGATTCAACTCAAATGTCTGTCATTATTTTCTAACTTCAGTCTTTAATGATTTGCCACTAATTTGCCAAAAAAACACAATTTTATGAAAAATGGACCAAAAATGTGATGCAAAAATATAAAATAGCCACACAATACAGCTGGGAAGCTGTTAAAGAAGGGACACTTTTTTTAATATTAGTACTGCTAACTTGAGCAGCTGACAAAATAAAAGAATCTACATGCATTTCTGAAATAAAAGTAATCTATAACTCTGATTATTACAGTTATTTCTTAATTGTAAACCCTCCATGTTTTCTTCCAAAATTGCTATTTTGCAGAGGGATTATTAGGGGAAGAGCAACATTTTGAGCCAAATTTGGGGACAGTTGAGAGGTTTGGCTATGCCTAATTCTTTAATGCAATACATCTGGACAAGGCCAAATATATTGGGGGAACATATAAACAGTACTAAAAATTGCTCTTGTATAAACTGAGACAGTTGATAGAATAACAGGTCTTACTTTAGCATGCATTTTTCTGAAGGTTATGAAGTCTGAAACTCAGTGTGTCATTATTTAGTGACTTAATTCCTAAACGATTTTCCAGAAAACCACAAATTTTATGTGGAAAAAAAAACACAAATAAGAAGCAAAAATCTATTCATTCTGTGAAAATCTGGACAGTTGGGAGGTATAGTTCAGCTGGGGCTGTCTTTGAGTTTGCCGCCCTTCCCCCTCACAAAATCATGGTCGAATGGAGCCCTTCCCCCTGCAGCCATTCCAATGATCCATTACTTGGCTATTTCACTCCGTTTACCATAAACACTAATGTGCATACTGCTTTACTTCTATGATGATTTGGATTTCATTTGAAAGTTTTATTTTGCATTTTACAGCACAAACACTAAGACATCTGCTAAACAAAGCAATGCAGGCTCACAATGAAAACAGGCTTAGCATTAAAAACTTCTCTGCTCTTGAAACTCACATTCAATGAAACAGCATTGAAACCCACATTCAAAGAAAATACATTTTGCCAGTGGCAGATAAAGATTAACTTTGGGCTGTTTTCAAATCATAGACCCCTTGCACTTGAAACATACATGTGCTCTTTGATACACCTTCCTGATTGTACTAAATTATATTCCTTGTACAATACAGTAGAGTTGTTAGATGGCATTTTTAATGTATTGTTTTGGACATTTTTCCAGTAAACAATGAAACAAAATGCATGCACCAATGACAAAACTAACCAATTCAGAACATTTCCATCATAAAAGTCTACTCAACCTTCTACAGTCCACCAGTATCAGTAAATATGCACAATCTCTGAAGTAGTAAAAGTCATCTAAATAATTCCACATTAAAGAAATCTGTAACAATGAAGAGGTTGCTGCTAGCAAACAACTTTATATGTCATTGTTTATTCATCTGCAAATAAAGTGCCTGTTGCCCTTGAGGAATAAATTGCCTATGTTGCATGCATTAAAAAAAATAAGCTAGTAATATCGCAATAGGGACTGTATGGCAAACTGATAACAGGTTCATAGTTACTACTCTAGGTATCTTTGCCAAAAAGGACTGCAGCATCCACCCACTTTACAACACAGTACAGTATCAGCAATGCATCTATCTACTGTGGGAGTAGAACCCACAGCCTTCTGCATCAAAAGCAAGTACACTACCTGTTGTGCTATTAACAAAACAAGGAGATTCAGAATAAGCAGCACTAAAGTTTTGTTCCCCTGCAGCTCTCAGCTCTCAGCTCCTTGTAAAATCTACTCGATATGCAGTTGTATCTCTGAACTTTGCATCACAAGAAATCTGGAAAAAGCTGAAATTTATTGGGGGGGGGGGGACAAAAGCCCAAAAACCAGGGACACATTTTAAACATTGCTTGTATAATGTTGGAAAGTTGCTAGAATAAAATGTTGTGTTACCACCATTCATTTCACTGCCACGTCTTTAACCCAGGGGACCCTGTGCAAAACAGTCAGAGAAACATACCACTATGCCAAATCAGCTGTTTTATGAAAGAGAGGAAGATGAACTTAAATGGCTACCATTTAGTGAATTCAGTTCTCACCATAGCCTTCAACCTCTTGGCACAAAACACCTGAATAAAGCCAATAATGTGGGGAATACAGCCCCCAAACATATTCAGTGAATTCAGTTCTCACTATGCCTCTCAACTTCTTAGCAAAAAACATGTGGACAAAGCCAGTAATGGGGGGAATACAGCCCCCAAACATTCAATGAATTCAGTTCTTACCATAGATAACTCTCAACCTTAGCACAAAATACCTGGACAAAGCCAATAATGGGGGAATACAGTCCCAAAAATAGGGACAAATGTCAAATATCCACGTTATAAACTTAGACAACTGCTAGAACAGCTTTGTGTTACCATATACTTTCTGAAGAATATGAAGTCTGAAATTCAAATGTCTGTTATTTTTAAACATTTAACCAGGAAACTAGTCTGACTTGGAACAAAAGACAATTTTCAGCAGAGCAGGGAGAAATGCCAGTCACATCTTTGTAAGATGGGAGGACATGCAGACACCACACAGAAGGCACCCCAGCCAAGAATCAAACCAGAGAACCTGTAGCTGTTAGGCAGCAATGCTACCAGTGCACGACTGCACTACAGACTTTGCAAGGAAAAATGTAGATACACCACAGATTTTATGAGGAACAGAACAAATATGAGGCAAAAATCTGCAAATTTTTTTAGAAATGGTGGTGGATTGGGAATTCATGTCCTTGCCACCTCCATCCAAAGTACAAAGCTCAAGCCTGAGTATCTCTACCCACCACCATTTTTTCTCTCTAGCCACCAGTATATAGTAACTGGGGCATTACACACACACACACACACACACACACACACACACACACACACACACACACACACACACACACACACACACACACACACACACACACACACACACACACTCACACACACACACACACACACCCTTTGTCCTAGTTATGAAGCCTTCACCTACCTGTTCACTCCAGCCAGCGACCACTGTTTCACAAATGAAGCAAGCCCACAATCCAGAGAGTGACCAAACACCTACCTGAAGCAGTAATCCACGAATGAAGCCAAGCCTGCGCAATGAATGTCCCGTGAGAGCAGCAGCAGCTCACACCTCATTGGTTCTGCCTGCAGCCGAAGCAGTCTGGAGCTCCTCTTCTGTGCGGTTGTCACCGCACAGATTCTTGGGTATCTCACAGCAATGATTGCTGGGTACCTCTTTGTCTCTATCCGGACTGCTGATAAAGGCAGTCTGAGTTCTGCTAATGCCTCTGCGCATGTGCAGAGGAGTCGGGACTCTTGATTTTTTTTTTTTTCATTTTTGTTTTCCAGTTTTAAAGATTTTTCTTTTGTAATTTCTAGGTGGGAGGGCTGCAGTCCGGCAGCCCAATAGCACGAGCCACCCCTGGTCAAAGTGCACTTAAAGTGCACACACTGTTAAGTTCCCTTTGCTCCACACATAATTAATAAGGTTCATTAAAATTCAAGTTTTTGGAATCCCATTTGCTCACTTCTGCATCAATTGACTTCATATGCTGTAACACCTAGGTGTTCTGCAGAAACACCCAGTAGGTATCAATAAACTGTACCATGTGTGGCACATGGCTGTTATTTTCCTATGATCTGATAACATAGCATCAGATTCAGATGTTCACTTGTACACCGGACTGGAGTATAGGATTAGAGGCAGACCCAGGAGTTTCACTAGAATAAACACAGACATATGGAACAGGATCATAAGGGAGCACCAAAGAATGAGAGAAATCTACCACACTGGAATGCAGGTTCACCACTGCTATAATGACCTGCATCTAAGTGACATGGAAGAGCTATGATGGAGGGTTGCCTAGGTGTGGAGGTAGCCTGCAAATCCTTACAGCAAGCGTCAATATTTTATGCATACCTAAGCATTCCTCCTGATTTTACAGATATTTCTCTATCTCATATGTATCAGATAGATGTTTTTATAATCCCTTAGTAGCTATTGTGACAATTATATCATGGGGATACTTAAGCAGAGTTGTTGAACAATTAACTCATGGGGATACTTAAGTAGAGTTGTTGAATTCTGCCCTTATAAGTGTGGGTTTGATTCCCATGTTGTTAATTTATTTAATAATGTATATAATATCTAAAATGATGATGTTTGTAGACGTACATATATTTTACAACATCTAATGACATAATTTCACATAGCCACTGTCATTGTGCATCACTGATGTCTGTAGCATCTAGGCTGTAGATGACTTCGCACTTTTTGGTTTTTCATTATAATACCATAGTATCACCTACTGCACCATTATACACTGGAATAAAAATACATATATAACTTCATTAATTTATTACTTCTAAGAAAGTACACTGGCATGTTTATTTAAGATAAAAAGGAATGCATGTCCAAGTGCTTAGACATATGTTTCTAGTTATGTGTTGATAGCTGTTATTTCTTTACAATAAACTCTTCAATAAGTTTTTGCCGTTTCCATATTCATCAGTTCTCCACAGGACTTCTAATAAACACCTGCAGTACCTGTTTTGCAAACAGCAACACCTGTTGACTGTTAGCTAAGCAAGTAAGTTAACCACTCAGCATGTTTAAGCTGTGACATGCTGTGGGTGCCATCCTACATAGGGGAAGCACATATCTGAAACTGTTATCTTCCCATAGCATTTATTTAGAGAAGCATATTCCACTTATTGATATTATCATATATTTTGGACACGGTTGCAAAGAACTAAGTTATTCTTCAACCTATCTGTAATCTGTAACATTTCATTAACATCAGCTATTTAACAGCATGGTCAGTAAAGCTTGCTAAAGATTATCATATGCCTGACCAATTCTTTGGCTATTATTATATACTTTGTAAAAGTGGTATCAAAGTCTGTTTTATCGTGAAGGATCACACTCAATTCATTCACATCATCATCCTCATCTTCTGAGGGAATGTGATGGGCAGCCTAACAGTTGAAATGCAAAACAGGGAAAATGTATGTATTTTCTTAGTGATGCCCAGTTTGTCAAGGTCGTCACACATACCTTATTGTGCCTCTTATGGATAGCAACTTGCATGGTTCTTTTCACAGATACTCTATGCTGCATGACAGTGTCCCACTTTCTGAGGAATGGATGATTTCCATTACTGCTAATGTTTCTGAACACCGTGTTAATGCGAATGAATTTTTTTCAAACTGTTTAGCTACATGACCAACACATGTTCATACTTTGAAATGCTAAGCCAGGATCCTTATTAGTAGACCAATCCCTCATCCAGATGATGTCATAAAAATAAGTCTTTTCACTGCATTCGAAGTATGTTTGGTTAAGTTGGGATGTGTTCACTAGGCAAATAGCTCTCAAGGGTTTGATTTTGGATGTACATTGTAGATGCAGGTTTGAATTGCATGTGCTCCCATCTGTGCTCAAAGATGTTAAAACATGTATGTAACACTGAACATTGTTATTATTTAATGTTCTTTAGAAATAAATTGTCTAGAAACTGTTCTGAGAAATGTATATCACTGTTATTTGATGAATACATGATTCATACTTTTGGTCTTCTGTTTTCAGGTCAGCAGGAATCAAGCCCATTGAGTAGATGGGCAGGATTGGGGAGTAGTGGAGGGAGAAAGGTATGTTGATTATTTTTTCGGTGTTATGAAATGAAATGCATCTTCTCCTGTTTTACAGCCCTATATTTTTTCACTATAACATGTATATTGATTAGAAGGGTCTATATTAGAACATCGAAGTTTCAAAACTTTGAATGTTCTAATATCGACCCCTATTCAGCGAAAGCTGAAAATATCGAACATACACAACAGCGAATTTTTTTCTAGGGAAAAAAATTTGCTGTTCCAAAACACATACACATAACACAAGCACACCAAACAAACAGCAATCTACACACATACACCTAAAATCTTACACCTAACCCTACACTAAACTATACACACACCACTGACTATCCACTTACCTTAACCCAAACCCTAACCCTAAGGTCCGTCACTATCGCACACTCACCTCACCCACACCCTAACCCTAACTAACTTACCCTGCCCTAACCCTCATGTCCACACAATCGCATACATACCTAACCCGTGCCCTAACCCTAACTCACCTACCCCGCCCTAACCCTCATATCCACACAATCGCACACATACCTAACCCACGCCCTAACCCTAACTCATCTAACCCACCCTAACCCTCACATCCACACAATTGCACATATACCTAACCTGCACCCTAGCCCTAACTAACCTAACCCACACTCAATTCCACACTGACCTGAACCCGACTCATAACTTTCCACCACAGCGTTGAAAATACCGAAGCAACAGAAACAGACAACCAAATTCTTTCCCTAGGAAAAAAATTGTTTTTCTGTTGCTTCGATATTTTCAGCTTTCGCTGAATAGGGGTCGATATTAGAACATTCAAAGTTTTGAAACTTCAATGTTCTAATATAGACCCGATTAGAATGCAAGAATACCCATCATGCATCAGTAAGGTAAGTTAAATCATCACTCGATAGCTGTGCTTACTACTGTGATTGAAATCTAAAACTGTTGATCTTTTATATAGCACTGAGCCATTGTTTCAACACACAGTTTTAGAACTGTACTCCAACAAATAACAGTTGGGTTGGTGTATATGTCACACATATTTTGAGAATGATGCTTGTCATACAAGTCTAATTGCTTTGATTCCTGTTTATGATGTATGGGTCGGTATACTTGTATGTATGGCTGTGTTTTCCAGTAATTGATCTGTTGTGCATACCTGACTATTTAGAGTGAATGGTTGTTTGCTGTGTCAATGTTTGCATTGATGTTTGCAGTCTGTGTGGCACACCCTTCAGTTCAGTATTGGTACTGCATCTGCCTCCAGCATATTTGGTGTTTCTTTGAAAACACAGTTAAAGCCTAGGTTTACTGACACTTGTGCAGATAGACATTTGTGTGCACAGTTCATTATCAGCAAGCATATTCACAATGTTTTTATTTTCAGGCTACTGGTTGGTAATACTTTTTGGTAGATAATGCATACTGTTGACATACATTACTGTTACTATTACTGTTAGTGCCAGATATTTTGGATTCTCATATGTTCCCGGCTGGGGTGACTGAACATATAAAATTGTTTTTACTGCTGTATTCACTCTATTGATGTGTGTTCAACAAATTATCATGCTGCTTGCCTCAAATGTTTGTCATATGGCTTGCCTATTGACCACAATATTGTCATATCACTTTCTTCTCATTTTAACAATGACACTTGGTGTCTGTTCATATAAATCATTAGATGCAAACAGTACAATCTCTTGATTTGAGCATTTGTGCATTCTTACAAAGCTAATGACCTGGGTAGGTCTAAGCCTATAGAATTATTCACAAAAGTGTACTGAATGTTGTAAACAAATAGAACATTTAGGGCCATGCATTTATGAGGTAACTTTGGGTATAATGGTTGTGTGTTAGTCCCTGTGTAAATTGTTATCGTAATCATATTGTGTTGTGCTATGATATTTGTAGGACTGTTCTGCATAATAGACATTTGCTTTTCTTTCCTGTTATGTTTTGCAATTAATCTTTACAGAACATGGGACCTGTGGATGTTCTCCAATCAGAAGGTGACAAGTGCATGCCAGGCCACTGCCCAAATCTTCTGAGGATGACATTGATGATGATGAAGATGATGATGACAATGATGAGGAATGTGGACCCACGCCTGCCTGCACCTCAGAGGAGATGACAACGTGACTAGAATCGAGGTGATTATTGGGTGGAGATCCAGGAGGTCATGAGTAACGTGTTCTGAGCACAGATGAGGGACATGATGGGGTCCGTCTTTGAGGATTAGGGCTATGCAGGATTTGTGCAGGGTAATAGCTCTTGAAGTCATTCAAGATTCTGAGCCCCATCAGCCTGGTCTTTCTGGTCCACAAGTATTGTCTGTGTGATTCACCTGTGTTATGTTGCCAACATGCTGATTGCCAATTAATCAAATGGACTGTAAATACAGTCTTGTACATGCATATCGTGTATTTGTCATACTTATGTGTTATTGTTGTGTGACATTTAATTCTGTCACAATGTATGCATGACACACATTAATACATTGCACTTTCCTCCTGCATACAACTGTTCATGCATTGTGGCAGTTAACCTGCAAGAGGTAGCCCGTAAACATGTGTTTTACTGGGGCAAATAGCAGATACCATACGTTGTCCATACTTCATCACTAACAGTGTCATATATCTTGGAATTGCATTTTGCCATATTATGTATGTTAAACAGACATGTCATTCTGCATGTGTTTTTGATGACAGTTGTCATGATTTCCAGGTGGCATGATGTGGTGTTGTGTGCCATTGGTTGGTAAAACCGATGCCATGTAGGATCATAAGTTCATAGGTGTTTACCAGGCTAACAACCACAAGGGCCTTTTTAAGCCTAGCAATGCACCCAAAATCTCTGACAAATTCTGGCATCCTTGATAAGTGTAAGCAGGGGCTTTGAAGATGTAACATTTGCAGGCAGGGGTCTGGGAGATGTGCTATGTATAGGCTGCCTGTTCCAATAGAGACATAGGTGCCAAACCAGGGATGAATTTCCCATTTCATATCCAATTGCCAAAGTTAGTATATACATGTATATCTGTCTATGTGCAGTCCTCACTTTCTGGAGGCATTGAGCAACAATGCAGGATTAATCTATACACAGTGGTACAGATTACGCATCCTTTAATAATACATTACACCATATTTGGTGTATGTGGCATTTCCACATCCATTACTTATGGACATCAATTTACACCTTCCACAAATAGTAGTACTGATTAACTGTATATATGTGTGCACACAGATGGATACATATTGACATACAAGTGTACCTTTGACATGTGAGCATTCACTGAGTTACTGCTGATGTGCTGTAATGATGCTCACAGGAATGTCCGCTGCTCTGTAATGAGAAGAGAGGTTAACAAACACCAGCATTTCTTTATTTGACATTTGCATGACAGTATATTTGTATGAGCTTGTAATTCTTAGCTTGCTTACCTATGCATATTGATGTGACATGATTGGACATTGTTGTGTATGTGTGTTTTATACACGTCCAAAGTTCTGTGAGCATCAGCAATCAACATGGCCATTTGACATACATTTTCCATTTGGTTAAATGTAGTTCGATTTAACTTCTATAGCACCTTGTGTGCAGTACACATGCATTTGCAGTGTGTAGTTGTCCTGCTTTACACTGATGTGGGCCCAGGTTGTACACCTCCCTTCCACCTTCATATTTTGCTATTATTTTTTGCAGATGTTCATAGGTTAGTACTAAGCTAACTGCCCTTGTGAGCCATTGTAAGCCTAGCCAATTATCCCTTGTGAGACTCAAACCCTGCACCTTGTGCTTGTAAGGCAAACACCTTAACCATTAGACCACCATCCCAACCCACAATGTGTTTGTCTTTGTTGTAGCTACTGACCATTAGCATGTATTACTTTGACATAGTGAACATGTACCAGTTGTATGGTCATTTTACAATACAGAACATGTGAATACAAGTTGATGGCTAATCCTTGCAATAAATCCTTGTTCTCATTATACTTCTGTGTTACCCAGTGTAGTTTTTTTCACATCCATGTGCTCAACCTGCTATATTCATTATCTATATTGATACATAGTTTAACATATTATTACATGTCATTGATGTATGTATGTCTATTGACCTTGATTTCATGTACATTCCATTTATGCCAATGACCCACATACATACACATGTACACCTGTGTGCAGCCTTTAACATGGCATATGTGTATAACATACACACATTCCATTATGTTTGTTTTGGTTGGTTACACCTACTTGTGTATGTAGCAGCTGTTGCTGCTCTTCTGCAGTACTTCTGTTTGGCACTGTGGTTGTTTGTTTGCCTTTCACATGCATGGTTATAGATTTGATTCTGTTCTCTGCTGGAGTTATCTAGCATTGTTACACCTTCTAACCCTTTATGAATCAAAATGTTCACTACCTCTTCCAGCTTCACATCAAAATTGGCCATACTAGAGTTGTAAGGTGTACCACAATTTCTTCTGAGTTCTTTCTCCACTAATTCCTCATAAATTTTTAAACTGGGATGAGTGGGTGGATTAAAGGTACTACTTCTATGCAGACTATTGTCAGTAGAATTCTGACCTTTGAAATAGATGGCCAAATTTAAATTCCTGATGAATAATTTTAATTCCACTCAAAATTAATAATTAATAAATTAGATTAGCAGGGACTAATTGAAACGAAAAAATATAAAAAAAAAATCAAAAAGTGTCGAGTGTCTAAAAATTAAAACAACAGGGTAGGCCAGTTGTTGTTTGTTATGGTATAGATATTTAAAAAAAATTTTTTTATTGTCAAATGACGCTGTAAATGGTTAATTAATTAATTGGGCATATCCCCATGATATAAAACAAAGGGATGGCTACACAACATTTTGTAGACTTGAAAAGGGATACACCACACCAGGTAGCCGCTTTTTTTTGAGTATTATTGGACTATTGGGAAAAATTTCTGACTCCTAATACCGACTTTTTGCTTCTTGGTCTTGATATTGGTGATTAACAAGATTTTTGACTTTTACACCTGCATTTGGGGGTTGCAGGGTAGTGCAGTGGTTAGTGCTCTCATCCCAGAGCAACAGATTCCTTGGTTTGATTCTTGGTGGGTGTGCCTTCTTTGCGGAGTCTGCACATCCTCCCTGTGTTTGCATGGGTTTCTTCTGGGTGTTCCGGTTTCCTCCTACATTCTAAAGACATGCAGCAGGTGGACTGGTTACTCCAAATTGGCCATAAGTGTGAGTGTGCAGTGTGGAAGAACTACCATGGCAGGGGTATCCACCCAGTGGTGTAAACCTTGGCTTTAGATCATTGCTACTGTTGAAGTGACACCCTGACCTCATGTGCAGAAAATAGGAAAAGGGGTTGTGGATGGGTGGGTTAGACTTACATTTGCTCATTGGTGATATTGCTTTGCTTATACCTGCACTGCTGACAGTCTTATTGGATATGTGTACTGTGATCCTAATCTATTACCCTAGAACACACATCTGCCATTAGTCATACACATGCAGTTTGCTACATGTTGTACTGTTATAGTGCATAGGTAAATATGTGTTTCTGCATTTCACCATGGCTGGTATGCATCCCCACCCTGTTTGTCAACTTTCCATTGCCCGTGTTGTGCAGCATGCCGTCTGAGGAACTGACCTGTCCTTACTGTTTTTTCCAACCTTTGTCTGTCTTGTGTTGTGATATTTGTTCTATGGTTATACCTATTATGATATCCATCTCCTCCTCTTTTCTTATGCTTAACTTTCCTTCTATTCTTAAAAAAAAGGAGGGGGCCTATTCCCACAAACCAAAAAATTGCTCATAACTTTCCCCTCAGTTTTCCTATTTTATCATCCCTCTTGAGTGTCCTCTTCTTCACCCATACCCTACATCTTCTTTTCCATCTCCCACTTGCCTTGGGTGTGTGCATTACTTGTCTTTCCCACACAAGTCTCACGCTCATTATTAGCAAATTTTTGCTGTGGTGATGAGGCCATGATTGCCCTTCACCTTTAATTTTTTTATTACAAAATTTACAGATTCTGTCAGAATCTAAATCTAAGCCACCATATTTTATTAATACATAGGTTATGGAGATATTTGTAGTTGTCTCTGAGCTTACTCAAAAGAGTGCTGCCAATATATATATATATATATATATATATATATATATATATATATATAGGTCTACTTTAAAACACCAACCCACAAAACACGACTACGCGACGAGAACACCGAGACCAGAAGATCGACAACTGAAATGACTGACAGTTTGAAAGGCCGACGCTGAGAACACCAACATGTTAAGGTAAGTGTACGATAGTGACAGACTTTAGGGTTAGGGGTGGGTTAAGTGAGTTAGGGTTAGGGTGCGGGTAAGGTAAGTGTGCGATAGTGACAGATTTAGGGTTAGGGGCGGGTTAAGTGAGTTAGGGTTAGGGCACCGGTTAGGTGAGTGTGCGATAGTGACAGACCTTAGGGTTAGGGTTTGGGTTAAGGTTAGTGCATAGATAGTTGTGTATGTAAGGTTTAGTGTAGGTTTGTAAGGTTTTTGTTGTGCTTGTGTTGTGTGTGTGTTTTTCGGAAAAGGCATTTGTTATGTTGATTGTCGGGATTGTGGTTTGTCAGACATGTGAAGTTTTGTGCTTTTAAACTGTCGGTCATCTCAGTTGTCGATCTTCCGGTCTCGGTGTTCTTGTCATCAGTGTTTTGCGTGTCTGTGTTTTAAATTAGATATGTATATATATTTATTTTATTTTTTATTTTATTTATTTTTTGTTGACCAGGCTAGTCTAGCTGGATACATATCCATTTTCAGCAGAGGCCCGGGGAGAAAAGCTCCATGTACAAATTCATTAACGTATTAAAAACTTAGCAAAAAAGACTAGCTACAATTATACAGCATAACAAGTACAGAAGTTAGTATTATGAATACTGTACAGAGACATTAGAGTAGATATAGCATAATCATATTTTAAATTCCACAGAGGGGTTGCAAATACAATCATGCAACAGTTAACATAATTAAGCATCAACATTCATTTGAGAGACAAGAAACTTAAATCCAAAATCACAAAGTAAGGGAAAGAAAAGAAAAGAAAAAGAAAAAGAAAAAAAAAATAAAGTGGAGACAAGGCAGGAGAAAGAGCAGGTAAAAAAGGGGTTGGTACTCAAAAGTCAGTGACTCACAGGGGTGGGGTTAGTTAAAAAGCATGAGAGGAGGGGTGAAAAAGTAAAAGTATGTTTTAATCAGACTTAGAGCAGTGACAAAGCCATTGTCCTTTTAGGTAATATCTGAGGTGTTTCTTAAAGAGTTGTGTAGAGGAGAGAGAAGTGAGTGTGTCAGGAAGCTTGTTCCAGATTCTACCAACCACACTGGAAAAGAGTGAATCTCCTGCTTTATTATTTGATATATTGTAGGCAATGTGTAACTTGTTAGCTGAGCGTAGTGTTGTAAGATTTTTGTATGGGGAGATCAGATTAGAAAGGATAGGGGTGTTAGTAGGGTGGTGGAGAATTTTTTGAGCAATCAGAAGTTGATTATATTGAAAAAAAAGAAGTTGATTATATTGTAGTTGGTTCTGTAGTTCTAACCAACTGAGTTGTTGCAGGTTGCAACAGTGGTGGGTTCTATAAGGGGAGCCAGTGGCAAATCTAATGATGTTATTATAGCTCATTTCCAGCTTGGAAAGATTATGTTTAGATAGATTGGTATATATGGCAGATGCATAGAACAGGGAAGATGTAAGCTGAGTCTGGGCAATAGATTTCCTAGCTAATGGGGTAAGAAAGGGTTTAATTCTGTACAGAGAGCCTAGTTTTTTATTGATGGTTTTTATAGTATTGTTAACATGGTCATCGAAGGTGAGGTTATGGTCAATAGTTATTCCAAGGAGATGAGCGGTAGAGTCTGGGGAAATACAAGTACCATTGTTAGAGGTAATGGTAAAGTGGATTTGCGGTGATTTTCGGGTGGGAGTAAATAGTAAATGTTTTGTTTTTTTGGGGGTTGAGGAGGAGGCAGCGTTGAGTAAACCATATTTCTACTTTATTAAATACAGTTTGGGTAAGGGTCTGGAGGGAGGAGGAAGATTTGGCAGTACAGATAAGTGTAGAGTCATCAGCATATTGTATACAGGAAGTTTGTGGAAAAGCAGTATGGAGATCATTAATGAAAATGGAAAAAAGAAGAGGTCCTAGGATAGAGCCTTGGGGTACACCAGTGTCCACTGGGAGGGGTGTGGATAGTTTATTGTCCCAGAGTACTGCCTGCTTTCTGTTTTTAAGATAGGATTTAAATCAAAGGATTGCTTGTTGGACTAGATGTTGTGCTTTTAGTGTATTGATAAGTAGGTTATGATTAACCATGTCAAAGGCTTTAGATATGTCGATAAATAGAGCAGATGAGAGAGAGTTGATGTTTTGATTCTTGTTAATACAGTCAGTAAAAGTTAGTAGGGCAGATGTAGTACTATGAAAGGGTCTGAAACCATGTTGGTAATTAGCAAGCAAGTTATTGTGGAGAAGGTGCTGAAGTAGTTGATGGTGGATACATTTTTCCATGATTTTAGCTAAAGGGGAGAGTAAAGCAATTAGACGGTAGTTGGAGGCTTCAGTGGATTTACCTCCTTTGTGTAAGGGGATAATATGGGAGATTTTCCATAGAGAAGGGATGTAACCTTCAGAGATAGTTCTGTTTATAAGGATGGAAACAGGGTATGCGATGGCTTTAGCAGCGATTTGAAGGTATTCTGCTGGGAGACAGTCAGCAGACGGGGTGCAAGGTTTAAGTTTTTGAAGGAGTTTGCAGATAAAGGTAGTTGGTACTGGTTGTAAATGTAGGGGGGGAAGAGAATTGTTGGTATGTTGTGTAGAAGTGGGTGTAATGGGTATAAGTGTTCTAGTAAGGGTTTGAATAGCTTCAATGTAGTAGTTGTTAAAAGCATTAGCTATTTGCAGAGGGTTGTTATGGGGGATAGAGCTGGGAGAGGGAGTTCTAGCCTGGCCTGGTTTGAGGAGTTTATTAATGCCATACCAAAACTTTTGAGGATTATTAGAATTTGAGTGTTGAAGATGGGAATAATAATTTTTTTTGTCTAAGATTATATCTTTTTTGATGGCATTTCTTAACTGTTTAAAATAGAGATGATCTGCTGGGCTTTTGGAGGTTCTCCATTTTGCCCAAATTTTGTTCCGTAGGAACATTTTATCTTTGGTTTGTTTTGTAAGCCAAGGAGCTATTCTGGTCCTGACTCTAGAGGAGTGGATGGGAGCATGGCTGTTCAGGATTTGAAGGAATTTAGAATTAAAGAAGGAGACAGCATCATCCAGATTAAGTAGCTTTAGTAATGACCAGTTGCAGGCTTTTAGTTCATTAATAAAGGACTCCGATTGGAAGTATTTTTTTGACCGATAGGTGATAAATATGTTGTCTTTGGGGCTAGGTTTCTTTTGCTTGACTATGTAGGTTAGAATGTGGTCACTGATGTCATCTGGGAGTGATCCTGTCAAGTACGTTTCAGGGTGACTGTTAATTAGTATCCAGTCCAGAGTGGCTTGTTTAGTACTAGGTTTATGGATTCTAGTGGGGGTGTTTATTATTTGAGTGAAACCAAATAGGTTTATGTGAGTCTTAGGGTTGGAAGAGTTACATAAGGTCCAGTCTATATTAAAATCTCCTAGTACTATTGTTTCTTGAGGTAGGTAAGTGGATAGACTGCTAAGTATGTTTTCGAGGGTAGTGATATTATTACCTGGAGGGATATAAGAACAGATTATATATATAGATTTAGAGCTATTAAGTTGGAGTTTGACGGTAAGTGTCTCAGCATTGGAATTTGAGGGTAGTGCTACATGATAGGGAGAAACAAGGAGTTCAGATTTGAACAGGATTGCAACGCCGCCACCCTTTTTTGAAGTGTGGTCACATCTAAGGATATTGTAACCAGGTGGGATTATTTCTTGGTCCTGAGTATAGGGTTTTAGCCAAGTTTCTGTAAGACAGAGAATGTCGAATGCATGGGCTTGAAGGAGAGCATGCAGGTGGCTAGTTTTGTTATTAATGCTGCAAATATTAAGATGTGCTATTTTAAGGGAGTTATCTAATTTAGAAGAGGTGGAAGTGTCATTTTGCCATTGTTTTTGTGGATTGACCCTTAGTGGGGTTGGGCCAGGATTAGGATGAATGTCTCCACCATATATATATATATATATATATATATATATATATATATATATATATATATATATATGGGTCTAGGACAATTCACTGAAAGCACATTTCAGTGAAACACATTTGACTGTGCACAATTCACTGAAAGCTCAATTCTCTGAAACACATTTCACTGAAAGTTATATATGGCCTTTTCCCCACTGTAGTGCGACCCTGGAGTTAGTATATATAGTAAGGGGTTGTGTGCAGGGCACCTATTTTAAATACTTTAAACTATATACATGGATACTTGCAATTCCAACAAGTTACTCTTTTCTGAACATAATATATATCCAAACTATGTGAGGGGCTATGCCCCCCACACCCCCCAATGTGGAGGGCAGGATTTCTCACTGGCCATGAGTCATGGTTTCAGTGGATATTCAGTATCACCTGAAAAACAAGAGAAAAAAAAGAGAAAGAAAAGGTGAGGAGAAACAAAACAAAAAAAATGTTTAGTATTCAGCAAAACATTTTAACAAGAATAACTACTTAAATACAATAGATAAAAAAATATCTGCTTATCAACAGGATGATCACTGGCCATCCTACCATGCAGAAAGAGGTGGTAGAGTGAGCTAGTGTGCCAGATATGGGAATCATGTTCATTGCCAGGATTCTGGGCCAAGATGTTGGTGATGCACCCTCCCCAATGCATCACACTCGGCCTGGCAAATGATGGAATGGTACCCTTACTATTGCATTAACATTCCCCCTGTGGACCAGAAGGGCCCCTAATTGCAACATGGGTGCAATCTATTGCACTGAGTACCTCAGGGAAACATGCTACCTCATAAAAGCCACACATCATCCTAGCTCTATCCTAAGTAGACATCGGGAAATAGATGTACTGATCCATACATGCGAGGAGTACATCCAGGAACTGCTGTAATATCCTTGAGGCAGAAGTCTGTGAGATCCCCAGTGTGTCCCTAGTTTGTCTCTTGAAGGTCATTGTGACAAGTTTAATGAGGGCTATACATACCTCAGTGTCCACGGGGGGTCCCTATCAATTGATAGAGTTTTCAGAAACTCAAAATTCATATGGTTAAGACAATATGACTGAGTTTTTGAAAACCCAAAGATTTTGAATGGAGATCGTGGTATAGTGTGGATCGGGAAATTTACCCTTTTTCTTTCTGTAGTGTGATCTTGGAGTTGATATATATAATTTGTAGGGGGGGGGGATTTTTGTGTTTTTTTTGTGTTTTGTTTTTTAATGTTTGAGTTTTTGGAAACTCGATTATATGGACTTGACCATATGAATTTTGAGTTTCTGAAAACTGGATCATCTGACATAGACCCCCACAGGGATAGGACATTCACGCATTCCTCCAGTAAGTACCCTATGGGGGTTAAGTATACCCACTAAGGCCCTTTTAATGCACCTGTCCACTCTGAACCTATCAAGCAATTTTGACTGTAAAAGTTATAATGAGTTATCTTTTGTTTATATTTTCTCTTATTGGCCAGCAAGTGCAGCTGGGTGTGAGTGGCATTGTCTGAGCCAAGACAAGCAACTCATACCTGGAAACAGCAAAACTGGCAGCAAGTGATAGCAAACCTGATACATTTGGCAAGACGTCCATTTATATGATGTAACTGTGAACAGTGCGAAAAAGCAGAAACATTTCACTATGAATTGCAAATGGTGTAGAGAGTACTTCATTAGCATACACTGAGTTACATCAGTCCCCATTTACATCTCATTAATAATACATTTCATAAACTCATCCAGGGTCATTGGTGCATTTGCAGAAATGGCCTCCATGAACTGCAGCTCACTTCAGTCATTCAAAGACATCGCACATAGCCTAAAGACACTTGCATAAATGACTATTAACATCACCTATAGTTAATTGTTACTGCCACTAGCTGTACTTTTGTTTTAGAGAAATATCTTTGTCTTCAGTTATGCAATAACATGCGCCACTAATTTGTTAAAGGCTTGCATAAGCCACAGCCTTAGATGTCTTTCTTTCACATTTTAGTGCTGCAACTAATTCTGAAGAAGCTGAGATCAATTTAACCATCTGTTTATAAAACAGCCCACTCTTATAGCAAACTTTTTTTTCTCTGAGCACAGTCACTAGTTAAAATATTACATTAAGTTTTCAGAAGGTTGTGACTTCTATGAAAGCATTCTGTTTCCTTTAGTAACAGCCAGGTTATAAACATACTCTTCCCAGAACATTACATGTGACATTTTCTTGACCTACTACCTAGCACCTCACCATTTAGCACTAGTATTTTTGCACCTGTCTCGTCTGACAAACAGTACAATTTTCCCAATGCCTGAATGAATAATTGCAGCTCACTCAGTCACTTAATTTATTGTTGCATCACTTTGAGGTTTACAATGTCTCATATGAGAGACATCATTCTAAGTAAGCTATGATCTGTCTGCATCGCTGTGGTGCATGTGCATATTTATCTGACTGTTGAGGTTCATTTGTACTAGATCAAGTACTTAATGTGGTTAACGGCCAACCAGACTGCACACTAAATTATGCTTTCAACGGGTAATGCAGTTCAAAAAGTTCAGCTGCCTGAAAGCCCAGACAGGAGATTACTTTTGGCAAATAATTTTTCATGTTAAATGTTGCTCCCACCCAGCTGAATATGACTGCCTTTACAACTCTTATGATTGTATCTAACATTTTTTGTCAACCTGTTGAGTGGAGTAAAATAAGAGTAAATGTTTTATATCGTACATTAGTTATTTTGTTATATTTCATTCAATAACTCTGTAAATTCTAGACATAGAAGAGTTGAAGATAGGGACTAGATGCTTGGACAGCTGCTTATAAGTTTGTAAGGTACATTCTTTGAACTACAAAGATGTCTGCATAGTGAGTTTTGAAAGTGGGGCATGGAAAGTGTCTGTAAATGCTCTTGGGTAAAAATGATGTGTGTGAAATTAAAGATGGTTATAAGCAATGGTGTAAGGATAGAGCCTCTTCCCTTGATGTAATGAGAAGGTGTAAAAACTCTCACTCGGTAGATTTTATTGCTTCATTGTCTTTCCCTGAGTGTTTTTTACCTGTCCTGAAAGTTTTGATTGTGGGTATTGCATGTGGCTATTACAATTCAGTAAAGTGAAATGTAACCATTATGGGCTCCCTTTTTATCTACTGTTATTTATGTATGTATGTAAGTATGCATGTATGCATTTATTTATTTATTCATTTTGTTTACTGGGTTGTGCACTGATCACAACAGACCATTTGCAGGCACAGCTCAATTGAAGAAATACACAGAAATAAAAAAAAAAGAAAGAAAGATATAAATAAAACAGAACCAATCACAGACACAAAATAATCAGAGTAACTACAAATTCCAGCAGACAATTATTAACAGAGTTAAAAAACAAAACAATAAAAGTGGATTACATTTGGTAGTAAAAATGGAGGTTAAGGAGCAGGTAAGACCAGAGTAGAAGTATAAGTGATGTAGGTGAGGGAGGAGGGAGGTGATATGCCCAATGGAAAAGCACTTGCAGTCAGATTTTTGACTCTTTAAGCAAATTTGGTGAAGCCTGTGTGAAGGCTTTCTTGTCATTCCCTAAATTGGCTATCATTCTCATTGATACAATCAATGCAGATGAGACGTATCTCTATTTCTAGTTCTCCCCTCATTCAAATGTCATAATACACAAGTATTTGAACTTCTTTTTAAAGTCAATAAAAAAAAAGGAAAAAAAGAAAACATCCTTAGCAGTATATATTCTCCTTTGAAATAAATCAAGTTTTTCTGCAGGGGGCATTGGCTATCAGTATTCATTTTAATCAGTGTATATATTAGTCAAAAGACATTACACTCTGAAGTCCTGGAAAGCTTCATTCATTGTTCCCTTTCAAAAGGGGTGCACATCCAAAGTAAATTCATAGAAAGGTGAATTTTCAAATTCATAGGTTTATACTAAGCTAATAAGTACTAGGGTCTTTACAAGACTAGCTGTGCAACCCAACCCAGTTTTGTCCTTCAGTTCCTCAGATTCCAATATAGCAGGATATGTTACCAAAATGGTATCTGAGGGTGGCACACTGGCACAGTGGTTAGTGTTGTCACCTCACAGCAAGAGGTTCTCTGGTTCAATTATTGGCTGGGATGGCTTCTGTGCAGAGTCTGCATGTCCTTACTGCATTTGTGTGTGTTTCCTCCAGGTACTCTGGTTTCGTCCAACATTCCAAAGATATGTGTCTTGAGCATTTCTCCCTGGGCCTCCACCGAAAATGGGCTCTGTTCTAGTCGAACTTTCCTGGTAAACAACTGTTAAATAAATATGTGGGGGGTATGTTAGTCGGGGATCCGATTACTTACTGTTAATCCCTGCCCATTAGAGACATGGTGGGGCCAGAACATGGTGAATTTGTGATTTTGCATCCAATGATGAACTTGTTTCATGTAGATGGGAAGCTTATGTCATAGTGCTGGGATCTTTTGAGACACATACCGATCTCTCCAGCATATTCTATTTATGTCACAAGCAAAGTTCAGGTCCTTGGATCTAGTGTTTCTGGTGCTGTTTGTCATAGCTCTCAACCAACCAGGGACAAATTTCAACAGAATCAGGGACAAACCCAGAAAAAAATCTGAGTCACTTTAAAAATATTAGTTCAATTTACTTGAGACATTAACAGAATAAGAGAATGTGAATTAATATACATTTCCTTAAGGAATAGAAGTCTGTAAGTCTTAATTATTGTCATTATTTATTAAGTACCTTTCCTCCAAAAGGCACTAGTTGGAAGGATTAACAGGGACAGAGCTAAAATTTGAGTTAAAATCAGGGACAGATGAGAGGTATGCTGTTTGTTTTGCAGATGTGTAAGAGATCCATCAGAGCTGGATCTGAGGATGCTTTGTATGCCAGGCATAAATTGGCTATCAGTAGCCTGTAGGAGACTGAACACAGAATAGGACCTTAAGGGGATCTATGTAGAACAGGGTATTCATATCCTGGATTCTCCTGGTGAGGAATCTTTGAGGGTGTTCCAGCTGTTGCAAGTGCCTGGTTAGATACATGTTAAAGGGGACATTGTACTCACTGATGGGTCTGATAAGGGTTAATTAGAGTTATTGTATAACGTCTTTGGTCCTAGATGCCATACCCTTGCTTATGAGTTGGGTGACATAGAATTATTTTCTTACTATCTTTGCAACATGTTGTTCAAAGGTCAAATTACTGTCTGCATATGTTCCAAGATCACTAACTATTAGGTTAACTCTTGGGGGTGTATTACCAATGGAGTAATTAGTTTGGGTAGGCAATTTCCCAAAGGGCACTATTATGCATTTCTTCTCATTGAGTTTTAATCCTTGGCTTTGATTGTACACGATATGTATTCAAAAAAATTCTTAGCACATTTTCTGTGCTTTCTAGTCACTAAGTGTACATGCAGTCTGCACTTTGTGGTAACTTTTATGAATCCATGTTAATAATTTAAAGTTGCAAGAATATCAGTAGGAAAACTAAAATTAGGAGGAAGGAGGTGTGAGTTATATCTGTGTTGTCTCTTCACTCAGAACAGTGTTTACTTATTGACTTAATGCACACTTATTGTAGGAGTTATTGAATCTCTGGGGATGTGTAGGTATGTACAAGTATCAAAATACTGTCAGTCCATGACATTGGAGCAGTAACTGTAAGATACACATTCTACTGTTCTGTCCAGACACACACACACACACACACACACACACACACACACACACACACACACACACACACACACACACCAAGTTGACTGTAGTGGCTGTTGTTAGCAGAGTGATTTTGTCAGCAGCATCGACTGACCCTGTCCATGAAGGACATAGGTGCCACCCCAGAGGTGACTTTGCAATCACCCAACCAGTTGTTAAGGTCATGCTTGAACAAGATTATTGAGGAGCACTGGGAGTCTATTACAGAGGCGTGTCAATTGCTGGGGGATATATCTGCATCACCAGCATGTTCTGTTTATGTCGCAGGCTAGGTTGAGAACTCTAGAGCAAGTTATTCCTGTCCCATTTGATTTGTAGATGTCCAGCATTTCCAGTAGGGCAGGGTCTGAGACTTTTCTGTAGGCCAGGCATAGGTCATGTCTCAGCAGCCTGCATGATACTGATTATGGTGACAGGTCTTTCAGTCTTTCTATGTATGACATGTTTGGAGGCCCTCGATTCTCTCAGTCACAAACCTCTGTGTTTCCTCCAATTTCACCACTAAGTACACGTAGTGATGAAAGTATAGATTGCTATCAACATGTGTTCCCAAGTCTCACAACACTGTGTTTGAGCTTAGAGGGTGCTATGTATATCATAATTAGCAGGGGTACTTCATTGCCAAAGGGGACAATGAGACATTGTTTGTTTTAAGGTTCAGTCCATGAGTTTGCCACCAATCATTCTTGTCTGTGTCAGCCCCTTCTTTAGTATGTTACCATCACTTGGGGATGCTATATGAGTGCATCTAGTTAACAATCATCTGCAGACTTGGTAAACCACAAGCCATATACTGTTTCCTGCTCTTCAGGGAAGTAACTTCCAAACAGTCAAGGGCCCTGAGATCCTTGTGGTATTCCACTGGTAGGTGCGCTAGTGGTGGAGGTACAGTTCCCTACTTTGAGAATGTGTTTTCTGTTGGCGAGCCAGTAGGCTATCATCTAGTACTGTATGGCCTAATTCCCAGATGGGAGATCTTCACTATGAGACATGAATGAGGGATGGGCCTTTGGATATTTGTGTGTGATTCTATTTTTTGACCAGATTAAAGTGGTGAAATTGGGAGAAAGCAGGTGGGAGAACAAAGGGAAATCAGTACAGGAATGTGCAGAAGGGAGGCTGGAAAGAACCATAGCTATCCATTTCTTTAACAGTGTAAACTGAAAATATTTGCAGAATATTAACAGAATTTGGAATGTCACAACCAAAAGAGCAGGGTGACCGCAACAGAATCATGTTGCATAGCCAATTGGACTGAATCAAGTGTGTCAAGAAGACACATGCAAAATGGAGAGCTATGTATGGGACAATTTCTTTTTGTGGGACAGGTGCCCAATTAGTTTTTTATTTGAGAAAGAGAGAAATGTTGGGGAAGGGACATAGGTATGTCTGGGTTAGTTAAGCTGTGTAGGTGAGGAAGCAATTGACAAGACAAACAAGACATGAGACAGGGATGATGATGGATACAAATGGTTGGGGACACCATGATTGGGGTGAGGGTGGGGACAACCTGGACATCAAGCTTGGTGACAGTGAAAATCGAGTCCTCACCCACTGGACTGTCATCACTGTTACCTTACTCTAAAAGTAATTGGAGTGCTGAATGTCTCTTTCTACTTCTTCTAGAATGCAACATGAAGGAGAACAGCTTCTCCAGTCACTGTAGGCGTGCACCAACCCTGGCATACCACCCTAATCTCCACCCGTGCTAACTCACTGCGGATGATGAAATCTCCACCTTCTCCACTGCTCCCAAAGGGTACCTCTGGACCTGCCTCTGGGGCAGTACTACCTGAAAGTGCAGGTAGTGTAGGGGCAGGAGAGGCAGTGCTGCCAGGTTGGCTCCCAGATGTGCTGGGAATCTTTGCTGCAGCTGGTGTAGTAGGGGTAGACTGATCCAATGGAGCTGGCATATCCCGCTGTGTTGTGGAGCATTTAGTGATGTGGTACACATGGATAACATATGCACATTTTGACAACACAACCTGGACTCCTGGACATCCCACCTCTGTGCTCTAAACCTGGCATATTCCCCACTAATGCCAGCCATGTCTATCTACCAGTGAATCTAGAGCAATGGAGACCGATGCTTTCCCACCAATTCCAGTTATTGCATTTACTGGAGTGCACACAACGATGCCAAGCATTTGCACAATGATGCATAGAGAACAGCAGTGCCAAGCAGTGAGGAATAAAATATTTGCAATGGAAAGATTAATCTGATAGCACAATAATAGTGTCTCATGTCTCATACATATAATTATGATCATCTCCAATATCTAAAGTGCTATAACTGCTAGTGAATATAATGGGAAGTGGAACAACAGTAATAATGCATGGACTATCCTGTATTAGGATCCAGGACCGTGTGTATGGCAGTTCTACACTTATACTTGTTGCCATAAGAAAGTTGAAATAACAGTTGTTCCTGTTTCAGTTCATTGCTATCACCTGCAATGTCATAACAGTAAAAAAAGGTTGCACACCCTGCAATAGAACCTAGGACCATCTGTATTCCAGCCCTACACTTAACACCTGCTGCCACAGGAATAGTTACTTGACATTCTGTAATTTAATAATCATTCTTAAGGTCTCTCTGTTAACAGCCACACAATGTAGCCTAGTAGGTTTGCACGGTGGCTAATAGAATTAATTGAATGTATCCATTCTATTTTTGGCTGTCTGGGTGCTGTCTGCTTCCTGGGTACTCCAGTTGTCCAATTGCTGCATTTCATGCAAATGATATAAGCACAGCAAAACCTGCCATTCATTTCCTCCTTACCATGATTACATTATGAGCTGCATCGCACAAACACTGACCAAAAAAAAAAATGGAACAATAATTAAAAAAAAAAAAAAAACAAGAGGGAAAAGGAAAAAGGGACAAGTAGTTGAAATGAGGAAAACTCAGTCTATGACATACAGACTAGAAAATGGTTCACATGACATATGGTTACATAAATCTGGATTTGAACTCTCACGCCAATGAAACTTCAGAACACAGAGCAGCTTTGCAGCAAGGAACTGAAATTATTCTGCACCCAAACAACTGCAGCATCATCTACAGTAATATGAAACCATACAGTTATTAGTACATTTATTATTTTTGAATGCAGTGCACTTAGTGATCACACAGCCTGTTATGATTAGTTTATTTATTTATTTAACATTTGTTTACCCAGAAAGTCCGACTGGACACAGGTCCTTTTTCAGTGGAAGCCCAGGTAGAAAAGATCCAATTATAAGGAATTACATAATACATTAAGCATATGCAGTTTATATAATTATAGCAATAAAGAGAAGCACATTTTTATACAGGTAATAAAAGTTGTCAGGTACAATAAAGGCAACAGATTATTAACTATAAGAATGTATACATGGTGAGATACATAGAAGAAATAGTGGCTAGAATTAAAAAAAAAAATACTTGGACACATTCACAATGCATGTGTACAGAGCTAAATGCTGGGAACGTACTATTGTCTAGAGGTGGGTAGGTTTGACTCATGTAAGATTATGCATGTTTTAGAGAGATGAAGAGAGTAGGAGTTATTTTAATGTATGAATGTTTCTGTGTAGGTACAATAGTTGACCATAACATAGTAGACTCTGGTTAATGAAGCTGAACAGTAGTATTTGGTTAATCATGCTACGAGCAGAGTTAGCCAGGATGGTTACAAGGGCAAAGTCAAGTGTCAATTAAATATGATTTTAGTAGGATTTTGAACTGTGGCATAGAGTTATTATTGGTTATAGTGGATGGGAGGTTGTTTCAAGTTTTAGAAGTATAATAGGAGAAGAGTGATTCTTCAGCTGAGTCACTGGCTTTTGTGACATCAAGGAGAAGTTTGCTATTTGAGTCAAGGGATCCAGAGGAGTTGTGTTGTCTTATAAGATTTTGGAGAGCTGGGGTATTATCTGGTTTCTGTAGTAGTTTAACAGCAAATGTTAGTTGGTTGAAGTGAATTAGCTGTGTAAGTTCTAACCAGTTGTTGAGTTGTTTAAGTGATATACAGTGGTGAGTTTTGTATGTGGCATCTGTGGAAAATTTGGCTATTTTATTGTAACAAGAATTTAATTTGGAGAGGTCAGCATTGTGGAGGTTGGTTAGTATAGGGGAAGCATATAGGAGGGTTGACAGGAGGTGAGTACAGGCAATAGTAGCTCTAGTACTGGTAGTAAAAAATGACTTATTCTTGTAAAATGGATCTAGATTTTTGTCGACCTTTTTCATGACTTGACTGATGTGGATATCAAATCTTGGGTGGTATGGGTGGTTGGGAGTACAGCAATTTGGTCATTGTTGTAGATCATAAATGACTGGGGGGGGTTCTGGTTGGATAGAAGATAAGTAGTTTAATTTTGTTGGGGTTTAGTATAAGTTGGGAATCAGTGAGCCAATTTTCCACAGACAAAAAGGAATCTTGAGTTATAATATGCAGGTCTTGCAGGGAGGAGGCTGAACATATCAGAGTTGAGTTGTCTGCGGATTGTATAACTGATGCATGAAGTGTGGTGATATGGAGCTGGTTGGTGAAGAGAGATAAAAGTAGGGGGCCAAGGATGGAGCCTTATGGAACCCCTATATAGACTGGGAGAGGAGTGAGGAAAGTTGTTGCCACAGGATGGCTTGTTGCAGTCCTGAAAGGTAACTTTGGAACAAGGAAAGAGATGAGTTACTGAGGTTAAGTCTGGAGAGGGGTTTACCTTTAGAAAGGCGATTTACACTCAGGCGAACAGCAATTGTTTGAAAGGCTGTTTGCAAAGTTTGCAAATGCCGAATGAAAAAAGGTTCAGATGTGCAATGAGCGAATGCACAGTGACATTCACTCATTGCACATTCGACATTGTGGGGCGGATTGCACTATAGTAAGGTTCGTAAAATGGTCCCTTTCTCCACTGTAGTGTGATCTCGGAGATAGAATATTAAAGTAGGGGGGTGTGGGGGCACAACCCCCCACATGGGGGATGCAGGGGGGCTTGCCCCCCTGCTTTACATTTCTTTTTTTTTTTTCATTCGACATTAATGTTCGAAAAATAGTGAATCTGCTATTCAATTTGTTGTTTTTTGAACATTAAGGACTATCAACGTTTTCACTTTTGTGGTTACGAGTCACTCATATGAGCATTCGTGCCAATGTGAATCACCTTTATAAAGGTAAACCCTGGAGGGGACCTCAATGAGTTTATTGTGATCCACCATATTGAAGGCTTTAGATAAGTCTAAAAATATGGCAGATACATATTGTCCATTATTTGTAAGACTATTGACCATATTAGTAAAGGGCATGAGGGCTGTTGTTGTGCTGTGATGGGGTTGAAAGCCATGTTGGGTGTTTGCTAGGAGTGTGTGTGTGTATGTAGGAAATCCATGAGTTGGAAATTTATGACTCTCTTTAGGATTTTGGACAGGGGAGACAGAATAGCTATGGGGCGATAGTTGTTGAACTCTCTGGAATTTTCCCCCTTGTGTAATGGAATGAGGTGGGAGATCTTCCAGATGGAAGGGACTGTGTTTTCTGATATTGATCTGTTTATGAGTATTAACAGTTCTGTCTTGCCTCTCTGTGTTTTTTGGTCATTCTTCAGTTATCTGACCAGGAATCTGAGCCAAGCAGTCTGTAAGCCATTCTATATCATTGGCCTTAAAATGTGTGAGGATCATAACTGGATAATAACATATGCAGTTGCGAACAAATGAAGGGCAAGTTGGATGTTATGGAACGCAACCTTGTGAATTGTGTGCTGCTTACTTACATTTCCAACCTTACATCTAACACTTTGCAGATCTAACCTGACACACCCACTGGATGTAACACAGCCTGCATTGCTGATGTGTTTTCCTTTTCCCAACCAGTATTCATTCACAGTTGCAATCCATTAAAAACAAACACTGGGGGAGTGCCTGCACTATGTTTGCATCTCCTTCACAGATCCAACTATTTGGGATTCAGCAATTCTAATCAGTTCACACCTCATTTGCATATTCACCATGCTAACAGCCCTGAATCTACATAATTATAAAAAGGCAACTGTGTAGCTAGGCAAAGGGATGGTAAGGAGACTTGTTTACATGGAGAAGACTGAACATACACTAATTCTTTGGGGTATATCTGCACGGAGGGTTACTGAACTTCAGAAGGCATGCTTGCATTTTGTCAGCTACATATTGCATATGCTGAAAGGTATTTAAGAGAAATCTGAAGCAAACACTGTTAGACTTTTATCTGTATGCATTACTTAGAAGTGTACTGATGCCATGGGCATATTTGCTAGGGAATTGTACAGGTACCATCATCACAATATCTTAAAATGGAATGCTGTGTGATAAATATGTACAAATGCTTCCGGGACAGTTCCTCTGATAGCACTTTTAGCATTTCAAAGATGGTTTTATTAGCAAAATGTGTTATTTGCCTGTTCTTTTTGTGGGGAAGCAAAGCTGAATTACTGTTATGGCACAAACAAGAATACATTGCTATTATTACTCTCCTTTTCTGCATCTAGCCTGCTGTTTTTATTTAACATGTCTAGACTGTTTTATGTTTCTCTAATGGGTATTACTGAGAGGTTACCTGTACTGTTTAATCTTGGAACAAATACTTTGTAATTATGTGATACTTATGTGTATTAGCCTTCTGTTGTCTTTTAGGATACCTAGGGATATGTCACCCAGGAGTGTCAATACTTGCAGACCTCCCTTCACTGATGCTGAGAATCAGGTGATAGCAGATGCCTTTAGGCAATATGGTGCCTTCCTGCTTGAAAGGGGGCAGGGAAATATGGCACACAGAATGCAATTTTTGCGCCAAATTGTGGAAGATGTGAATGCCATGGTGGCCATGGCAGGGCATATGAGCAAGTGCATCACAGGGCCACTGGCATGATCACATCTGCATGAAAGAGAGCAGCTGCAGTGGACCATGACCAGATGGTTACCGAGGGATGGCCTGCTATGTAGCTACCACTAACATCAAATGAAAAGTTCCTAGCTACTGTCAGGAATCCAGACAGCTCCCCGGAGAGTGCAGAACAGCATGAACTGGATGTTAGTGTCACAGTGTCAGTGACTGCAAGCATGTTGCTCCTGTGTCACAAGAATTTTTTTTTTGGGGGGGGATTGAAGATTTCTATAGTTAACAACACATTCTGATTGATTAGCTTAGGTTGGAGTTGTCAGACAAGTTCTTACTGAAAATATAGTTAATGGACGTATAAAGGGGTTATGATATTACCCCCATGTTACTGCTAATTGTGATGATGTTGCTCTTACATTTTGCTTAACTTCTTTCAGGACCATCTGGCTTGCAGAGGAGAATACCACCTGCAGATGGTAAGCCAAACATTTTTATGTAAGTACTGCTAAGCAATTTGAAGAAATATTCTAGTGTGATGTTGATGTCAGACCTGTTGTGTATATTGCTGTACTGTCTGTAATAGTGGCACCGCTGTTAGTTTGTTAGCATATACTGGACTATAGTAATTTAGATATCAATTTTGTCCTGTGTTTGTTGCTTTTTATCACAGGTGATCATGACAGTGGACATATGAGACCTTTGCCATCTGATGTCAGTGTATCAGCAGACTCTGCTGATGATAGTGGCGGTGGCCAAACAGAGGCACATTTGGGGGGGTGGTCAAAGGTTGAATCTTACACTGAGGTTGATGTAAAGCCATCCCCTGCAATTCCATCAGACACAGCTAGTAGGCCTACACCTAACCACTCCAGTGAGCCCACACATATTGGACAGATGGAGGGCAAGACAATTGATCAGGGAAGTGTATTTACTGCAGATTCAGTGCCTGTTGACTCTGCCTGTAGCCAAAATGTGGGTGAGGTGCTACACAGGAGGGTTGTTAGGGGTACTTAGAAGAGGCCTGCTTTCACTCCTCCACCTGCTTCAGGTGTCTCTTCCAGTGCCACTCAATGTATGTTTAGGGCCATCATGGAGGCCATGCATGTTCCCATAGGTGCTCCAGACAAATGATCAGGGTTGTAAATGTGGTACAGGCTGATATGTGTGACTGCCTCCACAGTGTTGCTGATTCAATGGATTGGATAAATCAGATGTTGGAATGTGGGGTGTTTGTTATGGAATGAGGGGTGTCTCTCATGAAACGAGCATTTTCTGTGATGGAATGTCTTCTGGAGGGGAATGGCATCCTCGTGAGCATAGGTCAGCCATATCATCTGCTGTTAGCCAATGTGGCCACGCCCAATCATGCTCCCATAGTGGCAGTACTTCCACTGCTCTGTCAGTGTGTGAGCTGTCCCTAATCAGATGTGGCAGGCCATGGGGTCATGGTCTTGGATGTCCCAGTGAAGGGGGCTCATTCAGCAGACATCAATCACATTCAGGTAGCAGCAGAGCATCTGACTGTGGGTGTGGAGATGTCAGTGCAACTCCTTGCAGAGCTAGTTTCCATTGTCGGGGATGACAAAGATGAACTGCCACCTCTACAATGCATGGTTCACACTTGTCTGACATACCAAGATGTAGATCTAGCACAGAGCCTGGCTCTGTTCATGCAGACACTCACACACGAATTTCACCTGGGGGAACCCTACAGAAACACACACAACAGTTACGTAGTTCAGCCATGCAGCTTAATCCTCATTTTTGTCTCACTGGCCATTTGTTAGTTTATCCAAATGTTTGCCTGCTTCTTTTTCTTACTCATACGCCCTCACCAACCTTTTGTGTCAGCCTAGGCTTCTTGCTCCCCCCTCCACACACACACACACACACACACACACACACACACACACACACACACACACACACACACACACACACACACACACACACCACTCTGTGCAAGTGATCACTGTGCCATATCCCTGTTTATCTTTTGGATGCATAGATGCATAAGCGTTGTGTCTGATACTCAGGGTACATAGCTGACTTAGTGCTTAGTATATCTGCATTTGTGGTGTTGAACTGGTTATTGGACCTTTGAATTATATTTGCCTTGGAAAGTTAGACAGTTGATAGCATCAGAATTTCCTAACTTTATTGTGAATGACCTTGTGAGGGTTGTGAAGTCAGAAACTGAAATGTATATCATTACTTTCTAACTTATTTTTTAATGATTTTCCAATACAAACATATGATGCTAAACTGAGGGCATGCAGTGATTATCAGTACTTTTGAGTGGCATGATTGTATGAATTGTTGATGTCTGAGGCCTATTACCTAGTAATGGACACATATAAGTCAAATAAGTCTCTCCTGTCACATATTAAGGTCATTTCTGCATAAATCTCCCACCTTTTACTTGCTTACAGTACCAAGTAATGAAATACAAGGATATGCCAGTAATTCATATTATTACACAATACACTCCAGGTTCAAGACTTACCTTGTAAATGCAGCAGTTGCCACAATTTTAGTTCAGGACTGACTCTGTTTAATGCAAGCACTACACAGCCAATACATGGGGAGATAAAGGTTACGAGAGCTGCCTGGCATAAATAGTACTATGTGTATGTGTGTGTGAGGTAGGTATTAGGCCCCTAGGTGGTAAGTGAGTATACTATGCATTGTCTCTTACCCAATGTGAGGGCATATTGAGCACACTTATGTCTGCCTACACCCTCAGCAGCTGCTGGTTCCCACTCAGGCTCCTAATCTGCCTGTGGCTGTGGTGACCTTGCCATTGGTGGTGGGATGTGTGCTCCTTCCCCTTGATGAAGTTCCTTTAGTAATACAGTTAGGACAAAAGCACTTACACCAGTCTCCATGTTTTCAGTTTTCAGTCTTCATTTATTTCTAGTGGTATTTGCTAGCCAACACTTGGAAGTTTTTTAAATAAATTATTGAATTTTCATGAAAAATACACTTTAACAAATAAACATTAAGCATCTCAACATGAATAAACAAAAGCTATGTACAAGGTCCACAACAGATGCAATTTCATAGTTGTTATTACATTTTATCTAGAGGTTTTCCAAGTTTTAACCATGATAATTGTTTATGAGTAACATGTGAAGTTCTTGAAATAGCAGTTTATAATTCCCTATTACAGGAAATCTTAGTTAATGAAAGAAAATCTTTAAACAAGAGGAATTTTTTACATTTCCAATTTAAAGTGATAGTTTTCCTTGCAATTGCAAGAAGATACCAGAGAAGATGTACTTGAGTTCTTGGGATACAAGCTGGTATTGGTGCATTAAATAACAATAAGGAATCCGATAATTCACATTTGTCCAACCACAATGCCTTAGTAAAAATTCCTAAAGTCAGACCAAAATGGGGTTATCATTTTACAGTCAAGGAACATATGTACCCAGTCTGCATCTAATATTTAGTGATTTCATTTTTTGCTATTAAGGCAATTTTATGAGGGGTAATAAAACTCCTATGTATAAACTTCCATGTAAAGATTTTCCAGGAAGGGGAAGATGTAGTATTATTAATTGACTTGAATATTAGAGCTTTTTCTCTCTCTGAAAAACTACTTTTATTAACTTTTGTTGAATAATTCCATATAGAATCATCTAAAACTCACAGCTCAGCTCTTAAAATTTTATAGATCTTTGACAAAGATATACTATTGTTATTGTTCAATGTGTTTAATTCACAGAAGAGAGTTAATGTTTTAGGAAGTAGTCTTGTATTTGAATTTCAAAATAATTTTAACTCATTGGCAATATTTTCTCTAAATATTTGCATATTTAGCCAATTATTATGATTTATGTTATATCTGGCTATAAGAAACGTTGACTCATGTATATTATATTTATTTAAGAATTGATGCCAAAACACCAACCCATTCTCTTCCATATATTTTAATTTATTCATATTCAAAGAGTTGAGACATCGTTTTGTACAAGCAATAGGAAACATTACAAATAATAAATTCTTTGATCCAAAACAGAAACATGGTGTGTGCAAACTGGTCAATCAAAATATAGGAAATCCAGTAAAAAAGCAAAGAGTGACCAGATCACAGCTAATAAAATCAAGCCAAGTTTTATTCCAGGAAATACAAATGGTGAGCGCTTTCTTACATTACATTCTACTTTAGTAAAGAACTGGAATGGATTATTAGAATGAGAGCCACTATGGGGAAAGGGCTGAATGATAAATGTTCTATCAAACCTATGCTAGACAAGAAACATCTTAAGAAATAGGTGTCTCTTATGTATTTTATTATAAATTGATACATATAGGTATACTTTTTATATATACTCTACATGTATTTATATTTTTCAGTATTTATTGTACATTTACCCTTTACTCTGATATAGCCAGCTCATTAATGGGCTAAATAGTGAATTCTCATTTGATGTTTTATTAATTGTATTGAGTTCTGATTGGCTCACATTTATTTTTAAACTGATGAGTGGAATGAAGAATTTGTCTGATGAAGCAGATTTTTACTGCAAAAGCGCTCACCATTTGTATTTCCTGGAATAAAACTTGGCTTGATTTTATTAGCTGTGGTCTGGTCGCTCTTTGCTTTTTTACTGAATAAATTCTTTGACATGTAGTTGCTATGCATTATTTCTTAAAGTTATTCAAAATATAATTGACAAAAAGGAGTAAAGTTACATTTTTATTAATGTATAAACAAAGTCTTTAATGGCTAAAAATATTTTGTTAGTTTCCGAAAGAAGATTATTATCCATAACTGTATTATTATTAGAAAGTAGAATGGCCTTATGTATATTTTTCCAGTTAGATATGTAGTTACAGTTTAATCATTGACTCATTACATTAAGGATGACCGATTATGCATATAGCTCAAGATTTGGGAAAGCTATTGCTTTATCGTCCCAACTTTTGTAGTGCAATACATAACCTAGCCTCGATTTTTGAGGATGCAATAAAAATTTTACCAACAAGGAGTTTATTTCATTTTTTTGAAGGAGAGGCAATTAAGGCTTGTAAAAAATACACTTTTTGGCAGAATAATCATCTTTATCAATGATAGCCTTTCTTCCATAGTGAAAAATATTGTATTCCAATTTTCCAAATGTTTTTTGATAGTGTCAACTAAATTTTTGTAATTTACTTTTATAGATTCATTCCATTCAGATTTTATGATCACACCTAAATATTTGAACTTATTTACCATTATATCTTTTTAAAATTTAACTTTTTTTGTATTTATTAATAAAGTTTCAGTTTTGTTATGGTTGAATATCAAGCCTGAGATTTTTTTCAAAATCTTGCAATGAGTATACAGTATGGTCTATAGAGGAGTCAATATCCCCAATTGTTAGCAAAATATCATTGGCAAAGAGTTGAATTTTGGACCAGCAATTTGTATTAACAAGAAAACCATTCATATTGAGATTTGTTCTTATGTAATTAGTAAAAAGGTTCTATTGACAGGGAAAATAATAAGGGTGACAGTGAACAACCTTGTTTTGTACCTTTCAATATTTTAAAAGGACCTGACAGAAATGCACCAATTTTAATGTATGATATAGAATTCTCATATAATCTACTTATTAATTCTATAAAATCAGGAGAGAAATTATATTCTTTGAGTACTTGAAATAAATATGACCAATTTATAGACTCAAATGCTTTATCTAAATCAAAGCTAATAATTCAAAGTTCTTTTTTCTTTTTATTTGCATAATATATTAGGGAAAAGAGCCTAATGACATTATCTTGAACCTTCCTATTTAAAATGAAACACATTTGGTCGTCTTCTATTAGAATTGACATCAATTAATTAATCTCTTCATAAGAATTGAGGTGAAGATTTTATAGTCAACATTCAATAGTGAGATGGGATGATACAAACAGACTAATTTGGGATCTCTGTCTTGTTTTAGAATATGAGAGATCATGGCATATTTCCTGTCTTGTTTTAGAATAAGAGAGATCATGGCATATTATGAGAAGTATTCTAATTTTATAGGGTTATGAAAATCAAATTAAACTTATATTCAATAACTAAGTCAAAAACCTTGTAACCCAGAGTTTAGCCTTGACAGTAGTGTTTAAGAATGAAGCATTACCATTTCCTGACTAATATACAATTCAAAAACATTAAATGACACATTTATGATGAGCACCTTAGAAAGAACAAGTATCATGATATTTACACCTTAAAAAGTAGCTTATTTTCTTCCAAATACACTTTGAGTACATGCACTCACTGCAATATTTCATATTAAGTCAACAAAAACTTCATTGACTAGTGATTGACTTTTAGTATACAAAAATACAGCATTTATCATATTCCGCTTTGCTTTATGTTTGTATCTTTGACAGTTATTTATATCAATTACTATTAATCTATAACATGCCTTTCACTTAGGATGTGATAATTTGCAAAACATGACATTTTCATGTTTTGAAAAAATATAATAAAGAACAGAACCTATTCTGGTAGTGGTTTCCTTAATAACTGAAGAGATTGGATTTCTTATAATCTCAACATCAGTATCATCTCATTGTACTTTATCAGACCATTTTTAACATTTTTTAGATTACATTTCAGTTCTTGGCAACTACTATTTGGCTTTGTATTGGAACACTACCCCACTGGCATTTCTGCACAGAAATGGGTGAGGCAAAAGTGACTGACATGGCAAGAGTGTGAGATGTGGCATGTTAATCATGTTAATCATGTATTATTGACAAGCAATATAGATTTGCCAGTTTCACTGCGAATATTCATTTTATAATCATAGTTTCTCATGTGTGTTAAAGTTGAGCGGTCTTGGTCGACCCCTCTTCAACAGTGAGAAGTGGTAAAGCAAAGAATTACATTTCACCCCTTGTGCTAGATATCTTTCTCTTATCAGAACCAATGTATGAAGTTGGTTTGTCACTTAAATGAGAAGCATAATTAATTTGGCTAATTGATTGAGGGGCAAATGAGGATGTCAGCCTCACCCATGGTATTCCCTACCATTTGGAGTAAAACAAGCATCGCCCATTAGCTTTAATGGTATCAAACACACAGCCTCTCTAATACCTTGAACAATAATAGGTCTTGTATTAGCAATGGTTGAAAGACATGCGTAAATGGGCGTGCCTTTGTTGAAGGTTGAACGTCGAGCTGGCACCTCAGCGTTTGTCAAAATCTACTGCCAATAATTAGCGGACCGGAGTTCCGCTGTGGCAACCCCTAATCGGGAAAAGCCGAAAGACAACAACAACAGCATTAGCAAGGTTTTAAAGTGTGAAATTAATGTCTGACACTGTCTTGCTGCATACCTCTCAACGTCAGAGCAAGAATTCCTGGTGAAGCCATAAACGTGGTGTAAAAGACCAAAAGTAGAAACAAACTCTTCAATAATACTTTTACAGAGTTGCTAGAACAAGTTTTGCATTAGCATTACTCTTCTGAAGGGTATGAACTCCAAAACCCAAATATCATTTCCTAACTACACTCATCAAAATGCTACTAGTTTGCCAGAAAACCATGCTTATGAAAATGAACCAGAAGTATGGAGGCAAAACCTGGACACCTTGAGAAGATCCACATGGTTGAGAAGCATGACTAGCTATAACCTCATTGAGCTATCATATAATCTGTTTAATGAGAGACAATATGAAAAACTAGGGCAGTCTTGAAAGTTTTGACTGCATCCATTTCGGGGTAAATACGGAGCACCCATACCTAGGCAGGTTTACTGCACAGTAGAATTTTCAAAATTAGTGGGAGTGATTTGGATGGAAAAAACTGGTGTTAACATGACAAAAGCTACATCACTTATAAAAGTGGGAAATGGGATTGTGGATGATTAATATTTACCTGCTTCTGGAAACTCATTGAAATTGTGGTACAAGTCTCTTGACATTATACTCAAGCTTCATATTACAGCTGCAAGGGAGGGTCATAGTTTTAATTGTAACACAAGGGCTTTCCAGAGCAAGAAAAAAAACAATCAATTCACATAATCTTGTGAACAAATTCAGAAACTGGATATTTTGCACTAAGTTTTTTTATAATGCTTGGTGGTGCTGCGGTAGCATTGTTGCCTCATAGTAAGATGTTGTCCTGTTTGATTCTCAGCTAGAGCATCTTCTGTGTGGAGACATGCATGCATGGGCGTACCTTCGTTGAAGGTTGTGCATCAGGGCTGGCAACTCGGCACGTAAAAATCTACTGCCATCATTAGCGGACCGGAGTTCCGCTGTGGTGACCCCTAACTGAGAAAAGCCAAAAGACACAACAACAACATGTTTCAGCTGTAAACTTTGTCTGTGGACCACTGAAAGTCCCCGTTAGGCATGTTTTAAAATGAGTAACAAACTTATCATGGGGATAAAAGTGCTACACAGATGTTAACATTCACAGGCTATGTTGATTTTTAAAAAACAAGCACACTCTCGGTAGACACATGACAACAGAGCTAATTTAAATCAATGCTCAACAGAAAAAGGTTCTTTCGCAGTACACAATGGTGTTTATAGAGACCTGTTATCAGACCGCTATTGGTTTTATGAAGTTATTATAATGAAACAGAGCTTGAGCAAACCAGAATTTATCAATAGTTGTTGTTGTGTCTTTCAGCTTTTCTGGTTAGGGGTCGCCACAGTGGAATTCCGGTCGGTTAATGATTGGCAGTAGATTTTTACGTGCAGAGTTGCCAGCTCTGATGCACAACCTTCAACGAAGGTACACCCATTCACTCATGTCTCCACACAGAAGACAATCTAGCTGAAAATCGAACAGGACAACATCATACTCTGAGGCGACAACGCTACCGCAGCACCACCACCGCGAGCAGAATTTATCAATAGTACTACTTGTAAATCAGACAAGCACCAGTTAACACTACATTCCGGTATTTCTTTTGTCTCTATATTCCTTGGAAGTAATTTGTTTTCATGGGAATCTTGTTTTACATAAAAACATTTTCTAATGACATATAAATGTTCATTAACTGAAAAGTCTTACAAAATACATGCTTTGGAGTGACACTGCAGATCATTTCCACTACTGCCAATACATTTGCTCATCCAACTGAGTCTAGAGTTCAAAGGTCACGTAGCATGTCAGATTGCACTGCCACACAGCCGTTTCAGCAGCAAGCAATGTTTTCTGTTGCTTGAACTCATGGAATAAATGAGGTGAAGCTTTTGTGAGTGCTAGTGGCAAAATCAGATTATTCAAAATAGCTGCTGAACTGCTGCTTGTGCCTAAGATGCTGCAAAACACTCAACCACCAGAAAAGAAGGTAAAGATGAGTAAAAAACAAACAAAAAGTTTATAATGTACTTTAATCATTTTTTATTTACCTGCACTATAGAATGTCTAACCATCCCACTCACCACCCACCTCCCACCCAACAAAACATAACAAATGTCACAACTAAGTCCCAACACAAGCACACACCAAAGGAAGACTTCCCAGTGTACATGAACTGTAATCATAAAGGAAACAGCACAAGGAAAAGAAAACACATCTTCTAAAGGATGTTAAACCTCACAGCCACACTAGATCCAAACAAGATTAAACCACGATCATCCAAACACCACCAACAAAAGCACCCTCCAGTGCTCCAGCCCACCAAAAAAAATCATGAAAAACTGCAATAAAACAAAGCTGACCATGCAGATCATGCATAATGTGCAACACAAAGGACCACCTCCCCAGTAAAGCCCCATACACACTAGAAAAGGGGGGAATGAAAGAAGAAGGGAATACAAGACCCAGCACCAATACAAATACGGAGACTTCAATCAAAACAGCAGTCAAAGAATAATATAGCAAATCATTACACGAAGTCCCCATCTCACAAAAGCCCACAGCCTAACCCCCACAATCATTACCCCAACCATTCACTGTTTTAAATTAAATTATAGTAACCTATAGTATCAAAATAATATAAACATGAAACAGGGAGAGGAGAGGGAGTATGCAGTATACTGAAAGTTGCTAAATGAAACTAAGACAAAGAAGAGAGAGAGAGAAAGAAAAAAAAATATTTATTATAATTTGGAATAGCATACCTTTATGTAGCATTCCTCTCCTAAAGATTGAAGATGTGCATACATTAAGAAAATGTACAGGCTATTTGTCTCTGAGTTTTTTACTTGATTTTTCACTGAATGATAATATACCCTTAGCAGCTTGCCTTTTCAGGCTAGGCAAAGAAAGATCCATGTTTTCAACCTTGTCTAGCAAATTACTTTTCTTAACAAAGTCTGTTGCTTCTTCAAGGTTGTTAAAGACTTTCTGTCCATCAAGAAGAGTAATTTTGATTCTGGCAGGAACTAAGATCTGTGCTCTAATATCAGCGTTTTCTTAAATTCTTGACAAGGGGAACACATGCTTTTCTCTTAGTTATTACAGTAGATGTGTAATCATTATCAAACCTGATGCTCTTCCCATTAATTTGGACTGGATTCCCTGACTAAGCAGTTCTCAGTATTAAGTCCTTGTCTTGTGTTGACAGAAACTTCACAATAATGGATCTAACAGATGATAGAATTTTCAAGAGAGATATATTTAATAAGGACCTGTGAGCTCTCTTGAGTCCAAATGATAAGGAATCTGGTAAATTTAATACCTTCAGAAGCCAGTCATTCAGAAATTGAATCATATTATTTCCTTCCATTTTTTTCTGGGATTTCATACATTCTAATATTGTTCCTTCTTGATCTACATTCCAGGTCTTCCACTTTTTCTAGTAACAGATTGTTTTGTTTTAATAGGAAATCTATCTGATTTTCATTAATTGTTTGTCTTCCATCTATTTCATTGACAGATTCTTCTATTGCTGCTATTTGATTATAATGTTTTATGATGATTTCATTCAATACATCAATCTGCTTCTTACTTTCTTTTTTCATATTCTCCATATTTTTTTCCAATTTATCCATTTTTATGGAACGATCTTGTATATTGGCAATAATTGTTTGTAATTCCTTCTTGATAGAGTTGATCTGGAGAGAAGCCTTTGAGTGACTCATAGCTGTTACAGTCTGTAACTAACTGTAAAACTTCTCTCAGATATTTTCTCAAGAAAAAAGCTTTCAAACTGAAAATTCTTCTCAATAACTTTTCCGCAGTATTAATATGAATACCAGAGAGAAAATTCTTCGATTTTTTTATATTAAAGTGCTAAAACCCTGTCAGAAAAAATATTTTAAGGCAGAGCAGTAAATTTGTTCTATTATCTGCTTGACATCCTTAGCAATGCCCCTTCCAAGGTTTTTTTTTTATTTGTTGGATTCACACTTGGTACCAGCATTTGTGTTTGGCCATGCTAACATATGTTTTGAAGCCTAATGTCTTATACAATCCTTTTACTTAAAGAGTATATCTATTGTTTCAGAAAATAAAAGTCATGCAATCAGAGAATAAAAGTCACTCTTTTAAGCTTTTTCACTTTAGAAGTTTTCAGAAATTCAACTACTCTGCCTCTTGAGAGATATAGTTTTCCAATCCATTTATTCAGTATTATTAAGAATTTTATTTTTGTTAACAAAAGTGGATGCCTCATCCAGTGTGTTAAATATTTTAGTTCCTTCAAAAATAAATACTTTTATCTTTGCAGGAATCACCAAGCTGGCTTTAATATTGTTCATTTTAAGTTCTTTAGTCAATAGTAAGCAATATTTTCAATAACACATTACTTTGCTGGAATACTCATTGTCAAATCTGACTACATGTTCACCTATTTTAATAAGTGAACTGGAACATGCTGTTTTAAATATTTGATTTTTTTCTAAGTTGGACATAAACTTAGCTATAATTGAATGAGATGGAGAGTTTTTCTTCTTTGAAGGTGTGTTCAGGAATCGATAAGCCATTTCAATTCCAAAAGATAAGGTTTCATGTAGATTTGATGTTTTATGTTGTTAATAAGTTTGTTATGTTGTCTCCCTCATACATTTCAATATATACCATATATTCTGATGTTATTTTGTCTCAGTGTAATTTATAAATCATTAACTTTATTTAAGATCCAGTTATTTTGTTTTAAAAGAAATTCAGTCTGAGACTCACCTTCAGTTATTCTCCCTTCATGATCATTTAAAGTTTCTTCCGTACTGCTGATTTGTGCATACTGTTGTTTCATAAGAATTTCTAAATGCTCCATCTACTTTCTGGACTCTTCTTTGAAACTTTCTGTTTTGGTGTCTAGCTTGTCTATTTTAAGTAATACATTATGCATACTTAGTGACTGGGTGTCACTGACAGAAGAATCCTGAATACCATTTTTTGAGTGTCTCATGTTAAAGTTTCCCTCTTAACCGAATAGTTGAAACACTGACAGGAAAATTACAGATTTTGAAGAACTTGAAGCAATAAATCTTTTCTCTGACTATAAATGAATAAAATTAGCTATTAAGTATCTGCAAAGTTTAATTTTTGATTATATTTTCTTTTAGAGAACATTTTCACTCAAAGAGCATTCATCAGTTGCTGCTTTTGGTTAATCATCTTATCCACATACCCCTTTATACACATTGATGTTTCACACACAATACTTTTTTAATTGGAAGACTAATAAACACACATTGTGGTGCCTAGGATTTGAACCTGCAACTCTCAACTATGTTTACAGTCTAACCCTTACACCAACTTGCCTAACTAATGTAGCTTGCCTAAGACTGCATGGAGGAAATGCTGGTAAACAAATCAGAGGTATGAATGTGCACTTTACAAGATGATTAATCATAGTTAAATGTGCTGTGCATTTGTGAAAAAAACTTGCAAGCATGGCTGCATATCAGCACAGTGGTCACAACACAAAAGCAAAACTGTAAAATTTCATACCCGAGACAGTGGAACACTGTCATATAGCACATTTATTTATTATTTATTTATTTACTGACATTTGCTTATCAGGAAAGTCTACTAGACTGAAAGAACCCATTTTCAGTGGAGGCCCAGGGAGAAAAGCTCCACAAGGCAGTTAGTATAATGGTACATAAAATTCAAAACAGAATAGTACATACAAGCAGTGTTAGCAAAATGGAACAATATTAAACAACAATAGAATAGAAGGGATGTACACATATAATATGTACAGATAATACAGTTTAAGGGTACATACTGAATAGTAAACATATTGTTGTACATTTTTAGTGATATATAAACAATCATATAAAATATTTACAAGGTAATTTGAGAGTATCAGCAGCATAAATGGTGCAGAGGAGAGTGGAATTGATTTATTAACATCAATCGATAATCAGGATTAGAAGAATCATATGCATTCACTAAATAGTGATGAAGGAAGATAATACAACTTAGGGTGTGGGAATCAGGTTATAGATGGATGGGAATTAAGACAGCTGCATTGCCAAAAGGTGGAGAGGTGTTGCTGTAGTGATTTTTTGAAGGAAGAGATATTGCTGGAGGTTCTGATAGCTGTTGGGAGAGAATTCCATAGCTTGGCAATAGAGAAGAAATAAAGCATGTCACCAGCTGGGAGTTTTGGTTTGTCTACATAGATGCTCTTAACAGAAAATTATGAATTCCTATTCATTACATACACACAAATGTAGTTTAGGTGGGGAGCTGAAAATATATACCGTTATTTTGTTGTCAAATTAGAAATTATTTGTCAAAAATATCCCTGGTATCAGCTGATGTCTCTGATCTACAGCTGATGTCTTTGATCTACAGTCAAAATGTATATACAACCATCTCAATCCCTCCAAATAATGTATGAGAAGGGTGGTGAACTGGAGTTAATAAACAATGACATAGTTATACAATATATTCAATTTGCCAGTGTTATAATTTTCCAAATTCCTTCTGCAGACTATCCCACTATGTTTAAAGGTTTACACATAAAACTTTAGTAAAATAGCTGTTGTTGGTTAAAAATTATGGATGACAGAGATATTCATTGAAATCCAACCAATACATGCTATAGTCCTAAGCATATACAAAATATATGTAAACATCAACAAGCAGATATCCATACAAGCACCTTCGATACTTTTACACATGCACATTAATCAAAATATAATGAAGGGTATCCCTACATGGATTTGAACTCACAGTTAGCCACCATATATGCATGTGGGCATCTTGCTTTGCAGGCTGAGCTAACACAAAGCACAATGCCTTCCTTCTTAACAAACTACTATTGTGTGTGTATCCATATTCCTGTGGATAATGGAGAAACATGCAAACATCTGGCACCTAAATGCTCTACACCCTCATGCTTTCTAAGCTAGTATAGTCCAGCTTTCAGGCTAGTGCTGAATTCAGGGCTGTGTTACAAGTTTCTGAGTTGCCCATACCTTACTTGGATAGAAGGAGGTTTCTCTGTTCACCTGTGAGAGAGGGAGCTTTGAGCAGCCACCTGTCCCTGGAGGAGTGGTTCCAGCCCAGACGTTAGTAGTTTATAGGCCATTTTGGGCTAATTTCTATCTCTTTCATTTCCCTGCTGTAAAAACCGCATTTACACGGTTTTGCACATCTGGGCAGCCCCGGTTAGCTAGGGCTAAATTATTCCCGGCTCCACCAAGTCTTCTCTTCAGTTTTTCCCTTGAAAGTAGTCTAACTCTCAACCTAAGCACTTAAAAAACATCCTACAGTCCAACACTTGCTCAGACCTAATAGCAAACACTAATATACCCTGACACTTTATTGCCCAGCAGGGCAAGGCTTATTATTCACCCCTCACCATCCAAGCGACTAAGCAGCTCACCCTACTATTCAGGCATGACCAAAGGGCAATTTCAGGTATACTCTCCAGTCCTGCTGGTGAACCTGGGTATCCTGAGGCAATGTTACAACTGCCTCATGTATACTAACAACCCTCTCCTCCTACCACAAAACATTAACATATGCAAGAGATGCAATTATATAGCTAAACTGGAGGCTAAGCTCTCTCCACCCAAGACTGGAACAGGCAGTCATGAGGAGAAGGTCAACACTTGCACCACACCTCCAGCTGCTCATAGACAAACTAAACCAGCACTGGCAAAAAATAGACATAAATACACAAAATCATACTCGGAGGCTCTAAATAAAAACCTGCAAAAGCATCAGAGACCTCCAAATCAGACACCCAGAAACCTGCACCTCTCGTCACAAACCAGACAACTCATAAAACACAAAATCAGTGTGCCGCACAATCACAGCCCTTAAGGCGAAATAACATACCTAACACACTAGTAATAGGCGACTCTATAGTCAGGCACACTGATGTCCCACTCACTAGGCTGGACAAGGAGAAGGTTACTGTTAGCTGCCTGTCGGGAGCCAGAATCCGCCAAATAACACAAGCACTCAGGTCATTCCAGAACAAGTACAAATATGACTCTGTCATTGTTCATGTTGGTGTGAATGACCTGAGACATACCTCCCTGGACTACATGAAAAGAGACATGGAAGAGCTTTCTGATCATGTAGCCCAGATGGGTATGACCCTGGCCCTGAGTAGCATCCTGCCCTCTCCAAGAATGATACCGCAGTATAAAGAAAAAAATGATCAATTTCAACAATAGGCTAAGCTTCTGGTGTCATTCAAAGGGGATCCAGTGTCTGTTAGTCTGGGACGACATGCTCGACAAGCCTTGTTGCTTCGCAAGAGACGGCTTGCACTTGTCACCCCAAGGCTTTCAAGTACTGGCCAAGGCTCTTGCTGCCCCCATAGTGCCTTTTTTAGGCAAGGCTCAAAAGTCAAACCCACCTCCATAAACAGCACAAATAAAAAAAATGAGGGTTATGCTACTCAATGCCAGGAGTTTAAATCTCAAAATGCACGCGCTTGAAGCACTCGTCTGTATGGAGAACATTGACATCTGTGCAGTAACTGAAACCTGGCTCAAGGCTCCACAGAGCACCCCAGCACTACTGGGCTACAACTCATACCACACATTTCAGCCACAGAACATGGACCGAAACACAAAAGGAGGGGGGTGTATCCATATTCATCAAGGATACCTACCCATGTGACACTAACATTGGGCAAATCTGCAATGCAAATTGTTGTCTGCTACAGATCACCCTCCATGACCCAGGACCACCTCTCCACCTTTCTGGAGACACTAGAAAACATGAAGGTCCTACCCAACACCCTGATAATGGGTGATTTCAATTACCCTACCGTTAACTGGGAAAACTACTCAAGTACAAACTCCCAGGTCCAGCGCTTCCTGGAATTTATCAACTCAAATGTCCTGGATCAGCTGGTAAACTCCCCTACCAGAGGTGAAAACCTATTGGACCTGGTCATCACCAACATGGGCGACAGGTGTTCCACACCGGAGGTCAACCCATCACTGGTTAGATCAACCATAAACTAATCACTCTGGATGTCCTCACCACACCACCACCCCCAACCAAGGAAACCACAGTGAAAAACTTTTCTATAGCAAACTTCACCTTACTTAAGACAGAGGTGGTAAGTTTCACAGCCCCCACACTAAAGGATAACAGTGTCCAAGATGCAGGAACCTTTACAAATGCACTCTATGAGCACCTACAAGGATGCATGGATCATGCCATCCCTAGCAAAACCAAGACTCACTCCCCTAAGAGAAGGAAACCAGTCTGGTGGACCCCTGCCATAAACAGGCTATACAATAGAAGGAGGAAACTAGTACAGAAAAAAAGCAAATCCAAAGGAGGAAAGACATCCCTGATCAGTATCAATAAGAAACTGAGGTCCCTCATAAAATCATCCAAGGCTAACTTCAAAAGAAAAATGGCTAAGGATTCGAAAGATAACCACAAAGCCTTCTTTAGCTGTGCCAAGAATCTAAATGGCAACTCGCAGATATGCTCTGAGCTAGTGCAAAATAGCACAAAATATACTGAACCTACTGATATTGTCAACATCCTGGCAGATAGATTCAGTGCAAACTTCACCCCCCTCTCACCCCCAGAAGGGCCCACAACAATACCGGAAAAAGTGTATTGTCCTGGAAATCACAGACGCACAGGTGAAAACAGCCCTTTCAAAAGGCAAAAGCACAGCATCAATGGGGCCAGAAGGTGTCCCAGGCTGCGTCTTGCATGAACTGCATAACAAACTACCCCCCCCCACCTAAATACACTGTTAAACCTCAGCATCTCTACAGGCTACGTGCCCACAGAATGGCCCACAGCAATGGTTATTCCACTCTACAAAGGAGGGGCCACAACTGACCCTGGTAACTATCGCCCTATAAGCCTGACTAGCCTGGTCTGCAAGGCTATGGAGCACATCATCATGGAACTCATTAACAAAGACATTGGGAACCTCCAAACACTTGACCCAACCCAGTTTGTCTTTGTTAAGGGCAGATCATGCCTACTAAACCTGGTTGAATTCTTCAAGAGAGTCACCAAGGCCATAGATGAGGTGAAGGTGGTTCACACAGCCTACCTTGACCTCGCCAAGGCTTTTGACACCATTCCCCACTCAGGTATTACAGAAAATCTCACCAGCCTGAACATAAACCCCTACATCACGTGGTGGGTTGCCAACTGGCTTACAGACAGAACTCACACGGTAAGAATAGTGGGCTCCAGGTCTGACTCTAAACCAGTCACAAGTGGTGTCCCACAAGGCTCAGTCCTTGGACCACTACTGTTCAACATATACTTCTCAGAAATACAGGCAAACACAGGAGGACTATGGTTAACCAGGTTCACCGATGACTGCAAACTGGGAGCCATAATTGACTCTCCGGCTGACATGGGCATCCTCTAAAAGGGCCTTACTGAGACGGACACCTGGTGTCAAAGTCATAGCCGTAAGTTAAATGCCAAAAAATGCATAGTCATCCTGTTTGGGAAAAACAAAACACCCACGAATTACCACATAGGTGACAGCCCCCTTAATACAGAAGAGATAATAAGAGATCTGGGGACCCAGGTAGATAGTAATCTCTCCTTTGACAACCATATTGCCAAAGTAGTTAGGAAATCCTTCTATGTAGCCCATCTAATTACTAAAGGGTTCAAATCTAGAAATAAACAGGTTATAGTGCCCCTCTACTCGTCACTCATCAGACCCATTTGGGATGTGCCTCACAAGACACTTCCAACAGCTGGAAAGACCACAAAAGCAACTCAACAAGAGGATTACTGGTCTCAAACATATGTCCTATGCAGCCCGACTGGAAAAACTCCGGCTGCACTCAGTGGTATATTGCTTACTCAGAGGTGATCTCTGTCTGACTTACAAAGCCATGTCCAACTCAGAATTGATGGACATGCTCCACCTAAAGAAATCCAAGTCACTGCGAGCCACTAACTCTAGTGAGCTAAACCTCGCCACAACAATAAATAGAACATGCTGGAGGGATAGATTCCTGTCACAGAGACTCCCCATACTTTGGAACAAAATTCCTAACTACATTAGGCAGAGCCCCTCACTAACACTCTTCAAGAGAAACCTTGACGAGTGGATGGGTAACAGAAAATACACTCCTGGGATCACTTCATTGGGTCTTCTTGACAGAGGCTCAGTTAATTAATCAATGGGGTGGCGAAAACTGAGGTTTGTCCCAGGGATTACTCCCATGTCACTATTAGACAGAGGCACAGTAAACTAAACCTTAAAAAGGGCACAGTATACTCAAATCAAGGGGTGGCGTAAGCCATACAGAATCGGGCTAGGCTTATAATTTCCCCAGGGCAGATAGCCTAGTGTGAACCTATGAACCTATGAACACACTGGCTAGGCTTATAAATGCCCTCAGGCAGATAGCCTAGTACCTACCTATGAACCTATGCTGCACACAGCTGCCAGATAGCACCAACTTTTACAACATCAGACATATGGTAGACACTCAGACCTGCATTGGTCTTGTATTCATCAAATGGAAATTTAACAACACTGTGCATTTTGTAAAGCAGAACCTGCTTAGAGATGTCTCCGAGTAGGCTGGGGAATTCTCTTGCACTATTATGGATAATGCAGAAATGCATAGTTATCAGTGGCCTAGGTGCTATAGGTATCAGTGACACAAGACATTACTGGATATGTGAAATTATGCACTTACTTGTTGGAAAACAAGCACATTTAATGTTAAATAATATGTACATGATAAACAATGTTAAAAAAATAAACCACATTGGAATAGAACCCATAATTACAGAGAGAACAGTCAGTCACATTTCCTTTGTAATTATCCAGATAAACTAATTGTCAGAACAGCTAGCTTATGGGTTTAAAAGGCATACATCTGACAAATAAGTCATATCTATGTCTCTCATTTCTTTAGGAATATACAGGTATACTTAGAATTGTGACACTTACTTGAGGCATCCACTGGCAGTCTGTGCACCTCAGCGACCCTTTGGTGAAGATCCTCAGTGTCCCTCTAATGCAGGTCACCATAGCTGTGGCAAATCTACACTCAGGTTCTATAGATTCTTGTATGATGTTAGGGATCCCTCACAATCCTGTTTCAGGTGTGGATCATCATAAAATTCCATGGTCTGGCTCCCATATAATGCTCCACTCCAGTGTAGATGGTCAGCATCTGGGTGGTCTCCTCCTCAATCCAATTGGGCACTTGGACAAGTTGAAGCCTCCTGGAGGTAGCCATCTTCATGATAATGTTGAGAATGTTGATATATCAGAATTCAATAAATTGCTCACTGAGGTCCCATTCAGTTTGCCAGAAGCAATGGCTTAACCTATAAAGAAATCAAAATCACAATATAAAAGGGGTGCTTATGGGCTAGTATAACATCACTGGAAGGTAATGGGCATGTGCTACATATGGTCCCATTTAAAAATACCTATTGGGTATTTGTATGCAGCACTCTCCCATTACATATACCTTTTGATTTATGAGCTGAATTTCAAGAAGTTAATTGGACATGTGCAAATGGGATTCCAAAACCTTGAATTTTAATGAACCTGAATGAAATGGTGCAAATGGGACTTAAAAGCTGTGTTTACAAAGTTGGTCTTACTTTTAGTTATGCCTGACTAATAGGTTGCTACAAAGTTAATGTTGTACCTGTTAGCATAGCTGTGATGGGATATGTTTCACTACCATACCTCACAACCTCTTAGAGCAAGAAATCTAGACAAAGCCATAAATAAAAGAGGGACAAAGGCCCAAAAATAGGGACACTTTAGAAATAGTGCTCTTACAAACGTAGAAAGTTGTTAGAACAGGTTTTGCATTAGCATGAATTTTCTGAGGGGTATGAAGTCTGAAACTCAAATGTCTGTCATTATTTTCTACCTTCAATCTTGAACGATTTGCTACTAATTTACCAGAAAACCACAATTTTATGAAAAACAGACAAAAAATATGAGGCAAAAATTGAGACAGTCTGGAAAAATCTGTACAGTAGAGAGGTATGATCACTTATCCTTAAAAATGCATGTGTATATGCTTAAATTGTAATACTAAAAATGTATGTGACTTACTCGAGGGGCATACGATTGACCTGTATGGATAGAGGTGGATACATCTGCATCACTAACGAGGAGTGCTTTCCCATATGCACTTATACAGAAAAATGTAAATAGCACCATTGAACAGTACATAAGAACCCACTAATGAATTTTCTGTGTGTATTGCTCATGACTTGGTACAGTCTGTGGTATAGTTGTGGAAACCTATGAATTCCAACACTATCCATATGTTACTATTTAATATTTCTTTGTAGTTATGCTATGGATAAGTATTCACTGATGTGTCTTAAAGCATGTACTAGAAATATTGCCTCAATAAAACTATATCCATGTTTATGTCTGGTTACCATGTACTGTTTGTGATGTGCTTATGGATATGGAGGCTTTCTAATGTTTTACATAAGTAGTTCAATTGATAATGTACAGTTTCTGCTAAGAGTAATAGTTATCAATGATTTTCATTGCATACAGATGGAATGGAAATAGCATTCACTGTTCACTATTGATTGTGTTGATATAAGCTATTCATGCATAACTGCTCAGGTTAATATGACTGCTTATTTAAACAGGTTTGTCTGTTTAGGCTTGAGTTGCATAACATCTCTTGACAATACAGGATGTGTATGAAAGCCATCAAACAATATTGTTTTACCCTTATGTCATGAGTAGTATGTTAATATGAACACATGCAGATGTATGGATAGTGTGGCATATTGGTGTTGTGGTTAGACTTTCACTGTTGTGATATCCACTGTAATAGGTTCATGTTCTACATATAACCTCAACAGATATCACAAGTTATGTTGTTGTTCCAAGTCTTATGTATTCAGATATTGTTTTCATATCACATATTTTGTTTTATATGTCACAGTATTATGCAGGGCAGGGACTATTTCACAGAAGTTTGCAGCACAAGAATGCAGGGGCGGTAAATTGGCATAAGCTGTCAACATAATCATCTCCATATGTGGGACCCCACATTAATCTAACCATGTGCATATAACTGTCTTCCAGATGGTAAACAGACCTGGTGTGACAATTTATCACCACAGGAAAATTACATAATAACAGTTGCTCTTCCTCAGCATGGATGGAGACTCCTAGGATAGGCAGTAAATACAGTTTGAAGGAATGACTTGTGGACTAACCTTACCAATATGATTAATATTCTGGGAGGTCACAATAGATGCCGGGAAGCTTGTCACTGATGGTGCTCTGACATGATCATTTGTGCAGCCAACGGGGTATGCTCATAAGAGAGGTCAAGGGATGCCACATGCCACTGATGGTGGCTCACTATTGACACCCCCAGACAAGATCACACAGTTTCTCATATCACTGCATATGGGGAGTGGGGAGTGACGCATACCCAAGGTGGGAGATAGGTAGCTATTCCAAGCAATGTGCTACTTTGCATAATACTGTTGCATATAGAGTACCTCAGTACAGGTAGTTGTTGCATGCATATGCATGCTTTGTTATTTATATGTTGCATCATGCACATGAGTCCACACAAGGTGATTATGACCAGTGAAAGTGTAATGACATGTTGACATAGAATGTCAGTACATACATTACAGTACAACCAACATGTTTAATGTTGTCTGTATTCATCTGCACAGGTCCATCAACTTCTGCATAACAGCAGGACATGATAGATGAGTGTTGCCATATACTATTACTGTGACCATTACTTATTATTGTCTCTGTCTGCCTTCATGGCAGTGCTGTATACTATCATTTTGATATTTCCCTAACATTGTAAAATACAGGTACATCTTCTGGGGATATGAGCTCTGCAGGTGCACCTGTGGAAAGACCAAGAATAGTTTCCCACCAGGTTCATAGACTGTAGCACTGTGTAGCATAAATGTGTTATATGAAATTAATGTTGCTGTTTTTCTACACAGGGACATCTGGCCAACAGCTGCACTGTACATCACACAAGTATCACCATATCCTGTTACTGTGTTGTATATGTCATCATGTGCTTATGACTGTGCCTGCATACATGACTGTGTTTGCTTTGTCTGTAGTTTCCCACTGCAGGATCCACATTATGACGGACAAACTCACCACGTAGGGAGGGTGTCACTGCTATGCTATTTCCTTTGTTTCATATATGTCATTGCTGTTCCTGTTGTTGTTCCCCATTAACACTGTGTCCTTCTACTCCTGCATAGAACATCGTAACCATGACCAACTGATATGTGTGTTACCTACTGTATGTTTTATCTCTGTTGGAATGGTACATGCTGACAAATATGTGATTAGTAATGCTATGTTTATGCCCTTGTTTCCCTACAAAAGTTGTATTTCTGCCCTTGCTTCCGGTGCAAGATTCCCACAAGGACATGTCAGGTTTCTGCTATGTTAGTATTCTTCATATATTTCATGTATGTTGCATATGTAACATAATTGTCAAATCCCAGTTATATGGGTTCCACAAGCCATACCTGGACAAGATAAACAAATATGTTTTTCTGACCTGTATCATCTGCCTCTTCTTTTACCACATCCACTGCTTTTATCCTCTATTAACCCATCCATTGATCACAAGGTAGGGTCTCACTTTAGTAGCATGGCCCCTGGCACACAGGAGACAAATTTGGTGATAAAGTCCAACCCAGATGGTGACAGTCATGTGGATGAGGTTGTAGTCTTAGATTTGGAGGAAGACATGTACAGCAATTCTGCCAATATGGGACACCAGATGGTGCACAGGATGAGGCCTATGGTTCACAGTCCCATGTTGAGTTTGCTGGTAATGTTGACATTTCCTGACAACACAGTGATACTGCCTGGTGCAGTAAATGTAGGCATGTAGCTGGTGTGCATGGGCACATGTCAGGGAGTGTTTGCCTACTCCTTCAGTTAAATGAACATTCCCAGAGATATCATGGATTTGACATTCATGCACTTGCCTGTGCCATGGATCATACTGCATATAAGCTGTCTGTGCTACATGGACAGGAGTGCAGACATTGCATGGTCATGGTGACACTGGCTGTTCAGAATGAAAGCATACTATCTATGGCATGGTCCATTAAATCTCTGGTTACAGCTGTACTACAGCACTGTCATAGTATGAGCAGGTTACTGTGTGTCCTGACTGTGCTTAACAGAGTGCCACATGGAAGTGTCAACCTCCATCTCAGTAGACCAACCCTTGCCCATCAGGCATTGATGTCTGTGCTGCAAAATGCATGCATTGGCTGCTGGCCAGTCTGGTGCAGCTCCAGGAGTCACGGCCAGTTAACTCACACTCCTGCTCCTACTCACAGTGTGTTGCCACATGCTGACATCATCGCATCAGTGTCCTCTGTCGAGCAATTTGGGCTAAGTGTTTCTATATGTGGCAAGAGCAGCCAGGAACACAGTGTGAGCCATCAGCATGGGTACCCTAGACTGCATTAGAATAACACTTGGTGTATCGTATAACGGACTTCCAACTAAATAAAGGTAAACCACAACAACCTATTCACCAGTCCACAGGACAGCAAAGGCAGATGGAAGGAGAATTTCCAGCAGCTTCTAAATGAAGAAAAACCCACACAAGTTGTACTGCCCCAGAAACAGCCTACAATGACAGAAGAACAGGAGCCCACCCTAGAAGAAGTTAGAACAGCGCTAAGGAAAATTAAGTCAGGGAAAGCAGCAGGCTTAGATGAGGTCACAGCAGATATGATAAAGATGCTGGGTGATGTAGGGGAGAAATGGCTCCTGAGGGTACTCATAGCAGTGTGGAGAGAGCGGCATATCCCAGATGACTGGTGAATAAGCATACTCATGCCAGTGTACAAGAACAAAGTGGACATCCACAACTGTGGGCAGTACAGAGGCCCCAAACTCCTATCACATTGCATGAAAGTTCTGGAGATGGTGATTGATAAATGGATACGCAGAGTAGTAGAATGTAAGATAGGAGATGATCAGTTTGGATTCAGATGAGGATGCAGCACAATTGACCCCATGTTTGCAGTGAGACAGATAAGTGAGAAGAGGCTAGAGATGAGGAGAGAGTCCAACTGGGCATTCCTAGACTTAAAGAAAGCATATGACAATGTCCCAAGAAAGCTGATCTGGGCAGTACTGTGGTGGTTTGAAGTCCTATAAACACTGGTAGAATTAGTGCAGGCTATTTACAAGGACCCAATGACTCAAGTACAAACAATGTTCAGCCTCACAGAGGGGTTCCCAGTGGGAGTGGGTGTACACCAGGGTTCAGGTCTGAGCCCACTGCTGTTCATACTGGTGATGGACTACATTAGCAAACAGGTCGGAGGTGGAAAATCAACAAAATTGCAGTATGCAGATGATGTGGCATTACAGGCAGACTCTAAACTAGAATGTCAGCAAAGGATAGGAAAATGGAATGCAAAACTGAAGACACATGAGATGAAACTAAGCACAGATAAGACAGTGGTAATGGCAGCAAATTGGGGAAATCAGAAGAAGCAGAGACTAGAAATTGAAGGGAAGATAGTGGAACAGATAAACAGCTTCAAGTATCTGGGAGGGGTGGTTGAGGAGAAGGGAAGTCTGAATGAAGAGGTCAAAGCTATAATCAAAGGAGCTGCAGCCAACTGGGATAAAGTGTCTGGTGTAGTCTATGACAGAAGAATGCCACAGAAGCTTTAAAGTAAGGTGTACAAGACAGTGGTGCAACCAGTACTACTGTATGCTACAGAATCCTGGTCAGTAAAGGCAGAACAGTTGAAGAAGCTCGAGGTGATGAAAATTAAGTGCCTGAAAAGGGTGGTGGGATGCACACTATGGGACAGATGAAGAAATGAGGACATAAGAGCAGAAGCCAAGGTAGCTCCAATTGCAGAAAAGATCAAAGAGAATAGATCATGGTGGTTTGACACGTGCAGAAAAGCAGAAGACAATTTGGTGAGGAAGATTTGGGACAGACAGGAAGAAGGTAAGAGGAAGCAAGGACGTCCAGCAAAGAGGTGGATGGATTGTGTGAAAGAAGATCTGTAACAGTCAGGCATGAGTGTTGAAGAAGGCAGGAGTGTGGCACTGAATTGAGAGAGTTGGTGACAGTTAACATGATACCCCAACCCCATGTAGAAAAAAATGGGAAAAGGGAGGCTGATGATGATGATGATGCAATATCTCTGAAGGCTGTCATCCAAAATGCATACCACTTCAAAAATGCAATATAAATGTGCTGGTAATAAACTGTGTGCTATAAAGGCTTTCTTCTTGAGTGATCTTACATTTTTCATGGGTTTTAGCAAAAACTTTTTTGTAGTGGCTCCTTTAAATCGAGATACTTATTACTAATATAATGTTTCAGAAAAGTAGATAAACATTTCTGTTGTAAAGTTAGGCAATACACTGCTAGTCAACTCCCTGTCTTGATTCTTACATAACTGCAACAGAACAGCTACTCTGTATTTCTAGTATTTGCCATTGTGGAACAAAAAGATTAAGAGCCATTATTTCATTTATTTTATTGACATTTGTTTACCGGGAAGTCTGACTGGGTAATAAATATTCATTTTCAGTAGAGGGCCAGGGAGAAAAGCTCCAGAGAGTTAGATAACATCAAATAAATACTAGCTCAGATATAATTAAAAATGTATTTATATAAATAAATATATATATATATATATATATATATATATATATATATATATATATATATATATATATATATATATATGTTACACAATTTGACAGTGGAATAAATATGATTCATTAAAGCATGAGGTGACACTAGTGATGGAATAATAAAATAATAATAAAATAATGATGATTAAATATGACAATCAGTATACAGAAAAGTATTAGAATTATAGTCTGTTATAGTCAGACACCCTTCATAAGGGGTGCCAGCAACAATCTGCTCACCAGTCCACAGGACATCAAAGGCAGATGGAAGGAGTGCTTCCAGTAGTATCTGAATGAAGAAAACCCCACAGAAGCTGTACTGCCCCAGACACAGCTTATGATGAGATAAGAAGAGGAGCCCACCCTAGAAGATGTAAGAACAGCACTAGGAACATGAAGCCAGATAAAGCAGCATGCTCAGATGAGGTCACAACTGGTATGATAAAGATGTTGAGCAAGATAGAGGAGAAATGACTCCTGAGGGTGCTCATAGCAGTCTGGAGAGAAAGGCATATCTTTGATGACTGGAGAATAAGCATACTCATGCCAGTGTGCAAGAACAAAGGGGACATCTCCAACTGTGGGCAGTACAGAAGTATCAAACTCCTGTCACATTGCATGAAAGTTCTGGAGAGAGTGCTTTAAAATGGATATGCAGAGTAGTAGAAAGTAAGATGGGTAACAAGCAGTTTGGATTCAGATTAGGATGCAGCATAACTGACCCAATGTTTGCAGTGAGACAGATAGTTGAGCAGAAGCTAGAGATGAGAAAATAGTTCAAATGGGCATTCATAGACTTGGGGAAAACATTTGACAAGGTCCCAAAAAAGCTGGTTTGGGCACTCCTGAGGTGGCTTGAAGTCCATTATATAGCAGTTCTGAATGTCCATGACTTTTTTCATTTAAAGTCTATTTATGGACAAATTCAGGCACTAAAGCCAATCCCCACTAGCTGTGGACATGCATGTTTCAGCCTTCTTATGGGATCATCAGCACAGAATATGTGGAATGTTGTTTTTGCAGGAATCATACAGTGGAAAGTCTAGCCTTGGTAGATTTTTCTTTTGGCTTTTACCGAGTTATTTGTAGTCCAAGCTATGTACAAGGACCCAATGACTCAAGTATGAATAGTGTTCTGTCTCACAGAGGGCTTCCCAATGGGAGTGAGCGTGCATCAGAATTCAACTCTGAGCCTACTGCTGTTCATACTGTTGATGGACTACACTAGCAAACAGGTTGAAGGAGACAGATCAACAAATATGCTGTATGCAGATGATGTGGTATTACAGGCAGACATGAAGAAATGAAGGCATATGGGATGAAACCGAGTACAGATAAGACAGTGGTAATAGCAGGAAATGGAGGAAATCAGAAGAAGCTGTGAATTGCAATAGACGGTAGTAACAGCTTCAAGTATCTGGGATGGGAAGTTGAGGAGAAGGGAAGTCAGAATGAAGAGGTCAAAGCTAGAATTGTGCCAAATGGTATAGGGTGTCAGGTGTAATGTATGACAGAAGAAGACAAAGAAGCTGAAAAGTAAGGTGTACAAGACAGTGGTGCAACCAGTACTACTGTATGGTATAGAAACCTGGGCAGAGCAGATGAAGAAGCTAGAGGTGATAGGAATGAAGTGCCTGAGATGGGTGTTAGGATGCACACATTTGGACAGATGATGAAATGAGGACATAAGAGTAGAAGCCAAAGTAGCTCCAATTGCAGAAAGGATTAAACAGAACAGATAATGGTGGTTCACGTACATGTGCAGAAAATCAATAGACAATCTGATAAAGAAGATTTGGGAAAAACAGGAAGAAGGCAAGAGGAAACAAGGGCATCCAGCAAAGAGGTGGATGGATTGTGTAAGAGAAGATCTGTGACAGTCAGAAATGAGTGTCAAAGAAGGCAGGAGTGCAGCACTGAATCAAGAAAATGGCAACACTTAACAAGATACCGGACTCCATGTAGAAAATAGGAAAAAGGGAGTTGATGTTGATGATCTAAGTCCCCCTAATAAAGGGAAGACGGCAGGTTTTGGAAGGTATAGATAGTATGATGAGTGATAAATAAAATGTGAAGTATTTGTTGATGTAGATCATACAGGTGCGGTACATGGGCATAGCCATGAGTTAGTGAGAAATTATTTGAGAGAAGACAAATTCAAGATATAGTTTTGATTGAATTTGGGAGAGAGTGCCATAGTTTGGCTATGCAGTGTGGGTATGGACTTTAACACATACTTTTTTAATTTATGGATTTCAAGCATGTTTTTGTCTTGAGAGTACAAAGAGTGATTTGGGAGATAGTGATGAAGTACTGAGGAGACAGATGGGTTATATAGTATTTTATGAGTTAGATGATGTGTTTGGGCTAGTTTTTGTGGGAGTTCTAACCAGTTTGGAGCAAATATTTCAGAGCAGTGATGAGCTTTATGTAGCTTTATATGCAAATCTAGCTGTCTTATTATAGCATTGCTCCAGCTGTGATTTAAGGGAGATCAGGGTGTTAGCCAAAACAGGTGAGCCATAGAGAAGAGATAGTAACCAATAGGAGTTACATAGTTTCTACTAGAAGGGCTAAAAACTTATTTTGCTGTGTATATTAGATCTAACTTTTGATGAGTTTTTTATACAGTTTTGTAAATGGAGATTAAATTTTAAGTTGTCATCTGTGGTGACTCCAAGCAATTTGGTATGGGTAACTACTGCAATAGCTGTACTTTTTAGAGAGGTAATGTGGATGTTACTCTTAGCATTGGTACAAGACTTAGGAAAATTAGAAGTAGTTTAGTCTATCTCAGGTTAAGTAAAAGTTGGTTTTAATGTAGCCACAATTCAACTGAGGTGAAGGCCTTCTGAGTCAAAGATTGTAATTTTAGTGGATTGTCAGATGAGCAGATGAGAGCTGAATCATCTGCATGCTGAACAATGCAAGCTTGCTAAGAGGACATCTAAAAGTGCAGTGGATCAAGAATAGAGCCTTGATGAACATCTGTTTTAACTAGGAGAAAAGGAGAAAAAGAAGCAAGCATCTTTCAGCAAAGTAGTAAGGGAACTATAGAACAGTGGGTTTGGAAAGGCTTAGAGAAGACATTTTAGTCAGATGTGTCTTATGTGACACTGTGCCAAATGCTTTTGAGAGCTCTAGAAAAACAGAAAAGGTGAACATTCCTTGGTCTCTAGCCTTAGTGACAGTGTCACAGAAGTTGAAGAGAGATGTAGTGGTGTTATGGCCTGGTCAGAAACCATACTGTACTGGGATTAGAAGATCATTTTGTAAGAGGTACTGAAGGAGTTGCTTATGAATACACTTTTCCAGGATCTTAGAAAAGAACAGGGTGGCAATTGGCCTAAATTTAGGGATTTCAGAAGAGTTACCTCCTTTGTATAGGGGAATAACAAAGATTTTTTTCCAAATGGCATGGGAGTTCTTGAATAAATCTGTTGATGAGAACTGAGACTGGGTATACAACAGAGTCTGCAGCAATCTCATGGTGCTAGACAAGGAGATCATCAGCAGAAAAACAGGGTTTCAGTTTCTTTAGTAACTGTCGAACATATATGTGGTGACAGGTTGGAGATTAAAGGCAGGGGTGTCAGGGCTAGTACAGATTTGTGGCTGATAAATTGGTTGGGGCGAGCTGCAGGTAAGAGAGGCAATGATGTCGATGAATATTACATTTTGTAGATATTTCTGAGGGTAATAAGTCTGGATAGGGTTTGGCAAAAAAGGAGATCCAGGATGAAGAATTTTCTTAATTGATTATCTTGTGGGTCTGTGTATTATTATTTATTTTTGTCTAGGTAAATTTGTTTCTTGGTGAGATTACACAACTCTTTGTATAGATGTGTGATTTAAGGGGTTTTATCTTTATGCATTTGTTGCCATGCTTTGTCACATGTTTGCATGAGGATTCTAGTTGAATGAGTCCACCAGGGGGTTTGACGAGGTTTTACTATTTTACTTCTGACAGGGGCAAGTGTATTTAAAGCATTCCTGAATATATTGTTGAATTTGTTAATAGCTTCATCTAGGGATAAGGTTTTGTGTGGAGACCAGTTAAAGAATTTTAGTAAATTATTGAGAGTGTCAGGATGAATTTTAGAATGATTCAGGTATTTATATGTTTACTTTTTTAGCTGGTGGGTGATTTCTCTATTGGCAAATATAGGGTGATGGGCATTATGGGTATCAGGTAGTATCCAAGAGTTAGCATACTTACTGGGGTCACAGACATGCATCCAGTTGAGGATAGAATTGTTATGATTCCATTTGCTGAGATGAGTAAGAGAAGAGATTAGCTGTTTGAACCCATACAAGTTAAGCCTAGTAGTTGGGATGTTTGATGTTACAGATAACCAGTCAATGTAATCATCACCTAAGATAAGGGTTTCATTAGTATCATTTGTAATTATGTAGAAAATAAATTATTTTAATAATTCAGCATTATTACCTGGTACTATCTGGTGGGCAACTATACATAGCTTCTTATGTTTATTAACATTGAGAAGACAGATAAGAAGTTCTGCATTTTGGAACAATGGTATGTTGTTGGGAGGGCTGAAAGTTAGATAGCTATTGTATACATTGCAATGCCTCCCTCTTTTAGTGTAGTATGTCACATCAAATTATATTGTAGTCAAGGGATACAATTTCAGAATATTTTATATGGCATTTTAGCCATGCTTTTGTAAAGTCAGTAATATCTGGAGAATATTGAAGAAACCATGCTTGTATTTCTGTAACTTTTTTTAGAATATTACAAATGATAATGGAGGTAAGGAGAAGTTTTTTGGTTGTTGTACATGAGTTAGAGGTAGAGGAGGATGGAATGCATGAGGCTGAAGTTCCAGGGTCAGGAAGAATGTCTCCAAAGAGAGTGTTTTTTAGAGAACAGCAGATTGGGATTAGTTATTTTTTAAATAAAGTTTATGAATTTATTCCAGGTTATGTCAAAGTGAACTGAGTGGTTAGATGTTTTGTATTTGAAAAGGTGAATAGGTTAGACATTAAATACATTTGAGGGAACAGGTATGAAGGAGGGTTTAACCTTAGTATAAGTAGGATATCTGGTAGTGTGTGAGTGTGAATAAAGTGTGAGGGCACCATGGCAGGTGACATGAAATAAATAGTAGTGTACTGAAGATGCACAAGCAGAACATGGTAGATAGGATTATGGCATAGTTACTCTGGGATTATAGTTGAATGAAAATGACAAGATGTTGAAGGAAGAAGGAGGAAGCTAAGGCAGAAAAATATGAGAGTGGAATTGGTTTGCTGCAGAATCAAGGCAGGGTTGTCCCTTATTATGGGGATGCGGGAAGGGAAGATTTTAGTGGAGTATAATTAGACAGACAAATGTAGAAAAATTGTGAATTAGGGGAAGTATTAGGAGGCGAATAATTAAGTGGGTGATCTCTATAAGATAAAGTATTTTATTATACATTTTAGGTCAATATTCTGAAAGGAAGGTTAATACTGAAGAAGTTTCTGTAGAGAAAGACATGCATATTATAAACAGGGAAAGGAGAATGAAAAGTGTAGATTATAATGTTATAACAATAGAGAAAAATCATTATAATGTTATAACAATAGAGAAAAATCATTATAATGTTATAACAATAGAGAAAAATCATTATAATGTTATAACAATAGAGAAAAATCAATGAAACGAGGAGCAGCAGAGAGGAACACGTGTGGAGGCAAGATGACAACATTGCAAAGCATTTGGCTGAATGTTATTGGATAATGAGGTAGTGGCAGCGGTTGGTCAGGCTAGTAGGAAGAGGATGGGATAGGAATGAGGAGGGGGAGGGGATATGTGCAGTATATAAATTATCTAGAAGGGGTATTGTACTCAATGAAGCCATGAAAAGACACATATAAATGGAAAGTTAGACATGGATGTTTCCAAGTACAAGATTGCCTCAAGATCATGCAATTTATTGTTTAGACTTCTGCTGCTGAGGAGTTCCATCATGATGTGATCGAGTTTTGTGACTGATGTATTAGTTATGTTGGAATATCTAGCGACTGTACTCTGACTAAAATGGCACTGGGGAGCAGCAAAAGCATTAATCAGTATGCGGAAGCCTTGGAAAAAGAGGTGCAGTTTATCTTTAGCACAGCAAGCTGGACAATCGAGCATCTCTTATCATACATACTCAGCTAAAAGAAAATATCAGTTATTTTCCTCAAGCCATGCACATGATATATTCCAATCCCAGTTCTTATCAGCTGCTGCCCCTCTTCATAAGATGCTTGAATTTTTGACAGTCTACTTCAAAAGTATAAACAAATCAAAGGTTCCCAAAAAATTCTTAATACAAGCTGTATTGCTGACTTCCATACAATACACCTAAAAGTTATCCAGCCATGCCCTTTGTAAACCCCTAACCAATATTTTCAACCACACACTCACAATTCAAATCCTTCTGTATGGCTTCAGTTATGCCTAGTATTTCACTTACCAAGTGTACATCCCATACTTTGGTTAATGACTTTTGCCTTATTGTCAATCTCTGCCAAATCGACAGAATACTTAAAAAATGATAATGCAGCAAGATTCTAGAACAATAGGCAACATGGCTTCAAGACTAACTTTAGCAAACTAACAACTACTCTGACTGGGAGCACCAGGTGAAGGGTCAACCATTAGCCTTCTACTATTTTTTCTTTTTGGAAAAAGTTTTATCTGGGTCCTTCTACAAATTAATTATATACTATATCTTGATGATATTGTGTCGACCAGGTCCTTTACTTCCCATATCTATTAAATACAGAGCTTCAGGAGGACTTTAAGGCCATATGGGATTGACTATACAAAATAAGCTCTCCAGAAATACATAGAAAACCACTGTGATGCTGTTTGGCACACCTCAGCAACTAAAGAATGTTCACAACTAAAGAACTCTGGTGGATCACCCCTTCACACCACTTCACAACTGAGTTATCTAGGTGTCCCCTTTTATGCTTTTACCAAACTGAAAGCTAAATGATTAATTCAACTAAAAATACTATATAAAATATCTGTTTCACTAGTGGGGTCAGGCATGTGACTGCCATTAATGTGCTTCTCCTCAGACTGAAATACTGTCTCCTTTTAATTGTATTTTTCTAAGCTCAAAATGCCACTCTCACTCAAGCTGCTGAGAGCAAAATTTTCAGATTAATTAATCTGACAACAGATAGCAGAACTACAATACACTTAATGTAAAGCAACAGCTTGCTATAACAGCAAGAGATATGCAAATCCCTAAGACGTTTACCTTCAAAGTTCTGCACATCAGATATTGTCCCCCATTCTTAAACATACTGCAAATCAGAAACCATACTTACACTGTCAGAAATGATAGCATTCAGCTTCATAGGCCATTGTTCATACTTCCCATATGGGAAAGTTCATTATTGTTCATACTTCCCATATGGGAAAGTTCATTTACCAAAGCAGCACCTGCTTTTGGATTGATATTCCAGGAAATATAAGGAAAGTTGAAAAGTTGCTATTATTCAAAAAAATCATTCAGAGACCATCTATTCAAACAGAACATGCGTAAATGCTTCAGGGACATAGGCTAATGTGTAACTGATTTGTCCCCCTTCAATGTTTTACACCATGGGTTATACAAAATGTTATTTTCTGCTGATTTTATAACTGGGTGGTGGTATGATGTAATGATTTATGTTATGGTATGCTGTCTACCATTCTAACTTTGTTTCCTTAGTAAAAGATTGCATCTCACATTGCTGCAGCAAACAACTTACGCCATGCTTGGCAGATTGTCTACATGTATTTGAATAACTCATGTATATCTTTGTTGCTGATCTTGATGCCACTGTAGTTGTATTCATTCATATGCAAAATTTATTTAGACTTTTGTATTTCACTTGATGTAATATCTTTTATGAATGCAATTCAATCCATTTTTGTAATTGTTATTCCCTGAGTTGCCCAGGTGGTGGCTGAAAGGGGTCTTTGGACCAGTTCACTTAACCAGTTAAAAAATAAATAAATACATAAATAAATAAATATGTTCTATCACTGCCACAGGTATGCCATCTTTATGATTTTTCCATAGGTGAATGGTCTGGCACAAATGGCTGATGCTGCATGTCAGTAGGTCATCTATGGCTGATAATGGCAACTTGAACATGGCTGGCAAAGAGAAACTGCCACCACTACTAACATTCAAGGGTACATGTACACATCCCTCACATAAGAGGTGATGGTAAAGAGCAGGTGAAAGACCCCACATCATAATCTATAGTTATCACTGGATGTCCTTTCAATGTGAGTGTCACTAAGCTACATGAGAGTCACTACTACAGATGGCATCTGTTGACCACACTGCCACTGAGTAAATATGCCCTCTATAGGGGATAGGTGTGTTGGTGTCCATTGGTGGCTTAACTGCAGGTTGGTGGATGTTCAGGTCAGTGATCCAGGCACAGAGATCCCCTACTCTCACCATGATAGAGAGGATGAGCACGATGCATGGTCTGGTGCAGGACTGCAGGATGACATGAAGCACATGCAGAGTGACATGGCATATAGGAATGTGGAGCAAAAATGCATTGTTAGGACATTAGAAGCCAACATGGAATCCACGGGTGCATCCTCAAAGCAGGTGGCAACTGCACTCCATTGTGCCTCAACAGGCCATAGTTACCATGGTCATTCAAGGGTCTGGATGGGAGGTGTACTGTCATGGGCTGGGCTTATACAGATAGCACCCACCATTTCAGGGACTGCATCACTGTCATTGCTAACCACAGCAGACACTAGACCTATGCATTGCTACTTTCATGGTCATGAATAATGATGGTAATCTGGCTTAACCACTAAGACACCTCGCCAGCTGACCAATACTATGTACTGCAGTTTCACACTGTCCCTACTCCTGCGGGCTGAAAGATTGTCACTCATGACCATCATTAGAGTAATGGATATCACCCATCTATTGATTCACCCATCATGGGGTATTACATTGAGGATGCTGTGCATGCAACTGGAGTGATACACCATCCATAAGATATAATGAATCCAGCCCTGAATCTGTAGGTCACACAGTATAACTGGCCAAATTTTGTGACATTGCAGCTCCACCTTGCCACTGGAGGATGCAGTCTCTCTGCTCCCACAACCTGCTACCTGCCTGATAGGCTACTGCATCCAGCTCTTATGATACTTACCCATATGACAGCTTTGCTATTGTCTATCACTCTGCCCACCCAGCCTGTGCAAATGATGATAACTGTGCTCTGTCTACCCTCTGGTCTGTGTGGGTAAGATAATGTCTGATGCAGAGCATGCCCTGTCAATGAACTGTAATGCAGAGCCTGATCATGATACTGCATGCTTCAGATTTATTCTGTGCTATCTTTATTGTGACCCATAGTTGTGGACCTTATGTTGTATCTTTGCTACTGTCACAACACATTTTTCTTGATTTTTGCTTTACATGGGCTGCCATTGTAAGCTAATTCCTCTAAGAGGTCTGTGCTCAACTCCTCATCCACTGCTGCAAAGAGCCACTCAGGTAGTACTACAATTGTCTCAAGTCATTTGCGCTTGCATAGGCCCACGTTATATGACATAGTGCACACCTGAAATAACTGCCTGAATGCCACAGATAGGTACTGTAGTGCTCTCTTAGATGAATCCAAACAGTGGAAGCATCCAAAGAGGAGTCCAAAAAACAGTATAACAATGTTCTGTGTATGTGGCTGTGCAGTGTTATATTCCATCTCAGCCATGGTCTGGAGTTTCAGATGAAGGTCATTATCCACAGTTCTAAGGCATACCAACATGACCTACAGCACATAATAGCTGAGACTATGAAAGTGACTTTTTCCCTATGTTTCAGTGAGTACTGCTTATTCTGGCAATGTGTGCAGTGACCAATTATATGACCCTGTTGGAAGTCATTCAACATGAAATGCTGGTAGACCACACACATGTGACAGATGAAGGAAAATGTGGAAGCTGTCTGGGTGGCACACAGACATGTTATATATAATACCCTGCACTTTGCGCACCACACAGAAATTGATGGAATGAAAGACCTCCTGGCTGATGTACACTAACCCTTTTGGAGCAGATGGGGCCTCACTGGCAATGTGGGTATCAAAGGCCCACCGAATCTCAGGGAAAATGGGCAGTGTTGCAAAGTACCCATATAGTGTCTGCTGTCTCCTCTGGTGTCTGTAGAAACCATAAAGGCTTTTACATATATTGCAATATCATGTCAGGGATCTGGCATAAGATCTCCGAAGCTCATGTCTGCAAACTCCTAACATGACCCATGTCAGTTGCTGAAAGGTCTACAGAGGAAAGATAATTCATGTTATACCAGCTTTCTATCCTTAGGGAGAGGCAGCCCACTCATCTCCTTTGTTTCCATGTATGGGTGATACATCTGCTAACTCCTGTGCAGTGTCTCTGTCTACACAGCTGTTAACAATGCCCTAGACATTTAGGTAAGGGTACATTATCCGCTGGTGGACTAGTCAGTGACACAGAGTGCGATAATGTGCAACACCATGAGACCAGTAGCAAATTGGACACTAACACTTGCTGCCCTGATGAAGCTGTTAGCATTTCTAGAATATTAGCACTAGTAAAGTTCCTGTGTTCTAAGAAATCCACTAAATTTATACATCTCTGAATTGCCCCATCATCTTTGATTTTATCATTTGTATATACATTTAGTCTCATTTGCATGAAAATGCTCATTTGCATGCCATCATGCCTTTTTAGTCAATAATAATTGCAATTTAAGAAGGCTATTTTGATTTCACTGGATTAAGAAATATATATATATATATATATATATATAGAGAGAGAGAGAGAGAGAGTGAGACAGATTTCTAACTTGCAACATACTTGTCTAATTATAATATATTTTTTATAAAAACTCATAATGAAATGAGAAAAGAAACAGTAGAGGTTTCCCTTCCTGCAACATGTAGATATAAGGGGTAAAGAACTGAAAACAAGAGTTGGGAAGAATATCTTTTTTGTTCAAGACAAATATGTAACTCTGATAGCTTACATGAAAGGTATGCAATCACATACCTGAAAACTAACCCTTGATTCTTCTACAAAAGTATTTTTCTTTCAGTACCACATAGTTTTAACCACATGCAGTAAATAGAAATCCTGAAATGTTCCCCATCATCTAGTGAATACAATATATTGACATTGGTATATTTTACTAGAAGCACACTAACAAACATCAGATTTGTACACATAATCTGAAAAGAAAATGAAAGAAGCCAATGACTGAATGCTGCAGTGGTTTCAGGAAGCAAGCGCTACTGAGAATAGCTAGTGCCTCTTCCAGACAGCTGGCAGACAACAATTGAACTTTTCTTGGCCCCTACTGCTCTTTGCTGCGAGATTATGTGAAGGTTGTACTCAGCTAGCCACTATGCTGAAGATTTAAGGTCAGGGGGCATGACCCACTGATTTGCTAAGGTGTGATCAACTCGCACAAATTACAGGCGTAAGAGAGGCATGACTGCTTCAATATGATGAACAGTGAGTGCAATTACTTGTGACATGTGAAACTAGAGCAAGCATATAATTCTGTCACTGGATGACAACACATTATTAGCTGGAGCATACGGCGGCTTGAATGGGGGGCCACCTGTTTGGGAGAGGGGGAGAGAGAGAGAGAATGAGATAAAGAGCACAGGAAGCTATCCAGTGACAAAGGTATTGAAAACAAATGAGCTTTTCAGAAACGTAAGTCTGCATTCCAAACAAAAAATGATAGCCTTCCTCATGGGAGGAGAAGCAACCTAACCTCATGATTATCTCACTGCTAAGAGAAATTGTCCTGAAATTTAATTAATTTGTTTTGAATTATTTTGTAGAGCACATTTATATTCAGGAAGAAGGGCATAAATCACTTGCAAGTTGTAACAGATTTTCTTATCGGGGAGTATCCTTACCCTCAAGCATAAATGGTCCACTCTGCTCTGGAAGGTCTTACTTTGCAACTGTTTTTTAATTCCTACATTTTATTCAAGTCACTGTCAACCCATATTTATACCTTTGTTCTATTTCTGAATTTTGCCACAGACCAACTTTTTTTCTACATGTTTTATTAATCTGAATTATGAACATTACAAACCAAGAGAAGACTGATGGTAAATGCAAGTCTGGTTTAAAAGAGTGACATCAAATGCTACTGCAGAAGTAAGAGACAATATGAATGTGAATTAGTTCATTTGTAATAAATATAAAACACAGCAGACTGATGTTGTTCCAGACTCCAGGGCAAACATTGTGTTTATCTTCTGTGAGGTAGGCTTGAAGGGGCATTTTTATAACTGTTAATTTGTGAAGGAAAAGATTTAGTCACCACTATATTTAGTTTCCCCTTCATTTTCTCAGTTGTCTAGAAAGCATTTATTGATACTATGCAAACTATCTGTAAACAGACGTCTATACCATGCCACAAGAATCGCATCATGTTTTCAGTCATTTTAGCTATGTCATGATCCAGGTCTAGAAACATGCTTTAGGGTTAAAATCGCTGTCTCACAGCTCTGAAAATCTAGCGTTCAGTCCTGACTTCTGGTCACTGTATAAAGTTCACCTGCTTTCCCTCTGTGTATTTGAGTTCTGTCCAGTTTCATGCCAAAACACATTGGTTGACTGGCTACAGGAAACTGTCCATACACATTTTTATTTGCAGTTGTCCTTAAGGTCTGGGTCATACCTGAAGAGAGTCCATGGATGGACTAACCCAGTTAACAAATGCAAAATAAAAAAAGTGGAGGTAGCAAATAGAATGTGTACTTGGGGGATGGTTAAATACTGCTTTGTACTCTGAAGACTCACTTTCATTTATTTCAAGACTAGACAAACTCATGCTTTGCTACTGGCTCAAAAGATAAGCTTCAAGTTAAAGTTTTCATCAAAACTGCTAGCAGAATTAGTGTTAGTAACAACCAATGTAATTCTACTAAATCAGTTCATCTTTCTGTTTCATTTGTAACACTAGACTGTTTATTAACTACTATAAATATTTCATTTCTAAATTGTATCATATATTAAGTTAAAACAGAAATAATGCAAATGTATTCTTCTGTCTTTTGTTATTAAGAATTGAAGTTTGTGCATAGTGGTTGCAGCTTACAACTCTATAGATGAAAGTGTCATAAAAAATACCTCTCTGTGCTTTGATTCTGTTAATAAATGCCTATAATCAAAACGATAACTGCCACCTCAGGGTGTGAACACAGACCTTTGTGTTTAATATTTGCCTGCAGACAGCAAGATGATATTAAACTTAACTATACATAATGCAGTTCTGACATGGTGTGTCTCTCCGTGATATGTTCTTCCATTAGCAAAAATGTTTTATTAAACTTTTGTTCAAAGAAAATAAATAATTTGTACCAATTAGGCACATCTGGACCACCTCAAACAGTGAAACATTTTTTTTTTGTTTGAACTTGACTTTGCCAAAAATTTGTAAATAGGCATGCAGTACATTTGAAAACATAATTTTGGGGGTAGACAACTAGTATATGCATTCTGCATCATTAGCTATAAAGTTATGAAAAATATTTTTTATTTTCATCAGTATTTCTCAAAATATATTGCTGTTTTGGTATTCAGTATAAATTCATATTTATAAAATAATGCCTATGAATAATTGTCATGCACACAATATCACAGTATAGAGTGCACTTTGAATGGGGTAATAGAATATACATATTTTGTTATTATACTCATCTTTTATACCTGTAAAGTATGGTGATGCAGATTTGCAAGAACATACATTGTACACACTGACAAAATCTGATTGCCATGGTAGTCAGTTTTTATTTGGTTATGTGTGTATTATTTATTTACGTTATTTGCTGACTTTAAATTGAGATGACTATTCTGTGGAAACTTTTGAGGGAAAGGTATACAACTGCTGATGTAAAACCAAACAAGTATTTGCAATTTTTTTATTTTATTGGCTGCAAGAAATACTGCAATATGGGTGGCACAGTGTTGCAGCAGTTAGCGTTGTCACCTCACAGCAAAAGGTTCTCTGGTTCAATTCTCGGCTGGGGTGCCTTCTGTGCGTAGTCTGTATGTCTTCCCTGCATTCACATGGGTTTCCTTCAGGTGCTCTGGTTTCTTCCCACATTCCAAAGACATGCATCTGCAGTGTTTCTCCCCAGGAATCTGCTGAAAATGGGCTCTGTCCCAGTCGGACTTTCCAGGAAAACAAATGTAAGAATAAAGTAAATAAAAATTTTGCATAAAATAAAAGTTATAAAACATGTTATTGGTTAGCAGAAAGGAAATGTGTGAATTCAGTGTGCCATCCAAGAAGTAGCAATGGCTATAAGACAGAAAATTGATTCTTACGTAATCAGTACTAATAACTGCAATCACGAAAGAGCAATATTTCCTAAAACAACTTTCATTCAAAACAATACAAATCACTTAAATAAAATAGTTTTGCAATGGGGCTTTGCTCCTTACACCTCACAGAATATTGAGATCTATACACCCATACGTACTATCTGCTACTTCTATTACTAACTCCAAGATCTTTGTGTCCTGGGATAAGGAAAAATCACCAATGTACTTTATTCTAATTCTTTAGATATAAAACAAAGGAATCACACATTACTGACTGCACATTTGAGTGTCTATCATCTTGGCCAGACATTTAAGTCAGGCAGACAATAACAATATATGTCTATTATATTGCCAGAAGATGCATTAGTACTAGAATAATTAAAACATAAATGTAGAGAATGGACAGATACCCAACAGTCGTAGTTCAGATGTATTTTATGAAACTCATGAGAGGTATACAATGAGTAGTTCACATTATTAGGAAAGTACAACAGCAGAGCAAACTACACCCATCACTCTCATTTCTCTACAGCAATGACCTTTGGGTATATACCAAATTCCTAGTATCCTTTTCATCCATAGTTTCCCTACCGAGTCCTCCTAGAAGCAACCTACTGGTTGGCCTTTCCCCTTTTAGGAGGGGAATAAGTATTACAAAGAGAAGGAGGAACAAGAAGCTCTGATCTTCTGAAGCACAGCCCAGAACAAACACATATTTACAAAAAGAGATTCACATATACAAGAAATACGCAAAGGGCCGTACCATCTTGATCACCTGACAGCAAAGGCATGACCTCAGCCTCCCAATAACCATAGCTGCAGCATTCTTAGCAGTACAGGTGTGGTGATGCACTTACTCATTCAGGCTACATATATCATGCAACAGCAATCTGGAAAAAAATGCAGTTAAACATTTGCTTTATATTTAGGCTAAGAACAAAGTCAAGTTTATCAGGATCATTAATGAAACAATGAGGCTTGGGAAGTCAGGGCTGATAATATCACAACTGATATCTTTAAACCTTAATGTAACAAACACACAATGACATAATTTTATACTTCATACATAACTCGTTAAATGATGTGTTATTTTGGCAAAGCCTCTCCCACACCCCAATCTTTAAATATATTGTTTCTGGCATTGTAAACACTTAGAGAAAAGGGGAAATAATACGGAATTCACCTTTTACTTACTCTAAATTGTTAAGCCTCAGAGATAGCACTAAACAACATCTTCAGCAAAGCAACAGTTAATGCACTGAAGTGTCAACAGTGCAAGACTTCATATAAAGGCATGAGACTTTAAGTGTTGGCAAAAGTTACCTGATGGATGATAATATTCCATGAAAGGCAGCTCCAGAATCAACAGTTTCAGACCAGCTCTAGTCTGGATATATAACTCTCAACTTCTTAGCACAATAAATCTGGACAAAGCCTAAAATAATAGGGGGCAAAGGCCACATAACAGGGACTGATTTTAAATACTGTTCTTATATACTTAGAAAGCTGCTGTAATAACATTATTTATGTTAGCATGTATTTCCTGAAGGATATGAAGTCTATAACTCAAATGTATGTCATTATTTAGTGACTTCCATCCTCAGAGATGTGGCAGAAAACCACAAATTTTCTGAAGAGCAGACCAAAATATTAGGCAAAAATCTAGATATTCTGCAAAACTCTAAACAGCTGAGAGGTATGCTGGATAGTCTACAGAAGTAGTGGCCGAGATAACATTTAAAAGTCATCAGGCTTATAAAACTTCCAACAACATCTACTCATGATATAATTTACAGCAAAAAGTTAAAAAGTAACAGACTGTCAGTATGGTGTCATGGCTGACTATAAGTAGCATGTGACTTTCCCGTGACATTGCACAAACAGATTAGCCTGGTTAAAATGGCAATTGTTTATATTAAGACACACCAGAATGCCAAGTTGGAAGTTCAGTCCCTGAAGTGACAGCAGTTGTGACACCTCACCAGGGATGCGGCATGATTGCTGCCTACCTAAAGCCTTCAAAACTAAAATACTCAAGATTTTTTCAATAAAACCACTACACTCCCAAATTATTTTTCTTTTTTTCTTTTTAACTATAGGATAAAAGACTACAGCCAAAGCCTATATACTCAATCAGCCATAAATGCAACCTTGTCAAATAGACTGTAAGGTGGTATACACCGCACAGACCTAAGCTCAACTAAGAACATGTTAGAGAGGCAGATATGTGTCCTAGAGACTGCTCCTCCCATGGATCAGGCTTGCTTGTCTATTACCGAGTTTAAGCACAACCTAGACCAATGGATGGGGAATAGGAAATTTACAATGGGTCTGGCACCCATGTCCCTTATGGAAAGAGGTAGCTTATAAATGTCTACCCTCAATGTCCTATTCATATACAGGACATCATTATTTTTCAGGAAAACTTGGCTGGGATTAGAAAGTCCCGCTCTCCCACCTGGGTCATTAGCCTAGTAAAAATCTATGAATTGATGAATCTAAAAGAGTAACAGCTCTTACATATCATTCAATTCAGCTACAATTGGGAAGAATATGTAAGACAAATTGGGAAGAATATGTAAGACAAATTTAATCAGCAAAGTGGAAGGACATCATTTAAACAATCATATAACATATAGTCTCCTCTCACAGTTCTAACACTTCCTTAACATATGCTGTTCACTGTTTAATCAGGCATCATTTCTGTTAACTCTTCTTTTGAGAATTCTGCTCTTACCTGTCTACAGTTGTGAAGTTGTCCTTGCATTACCTCCACTCACACCTCTTCTTTCTATCCCCCCCATCACCTGGCTACTACAGGACCCATAGCAATGAGTAAGACAAAAATTACAAGGATGCTTCTCTGCCAGCAGCCAGCAGAACACTAGATGGAAGCCACAATAAGCCATTGCAAACTGTCCCTTCCACCTACAAATGGGATGAATACAGAGCTGTTTACGCATCTCATGTTGGATCATTTACCCTTTTCCATACTGTAGTGTGATCTCTAATTTGCAGGGGGTGGGGGTGCAGGGGGCCTTCTCCCTTGCAAAAATGTTGATTTCATTTTTTACATTTGAGTTTTTGGAAACTCAAACGTGGTCTCGACCACATATATTTTGAGTTTCTGAAACTTGATAGTATCTCTCACACACACACACACACACACACACACACACACACACACACACACACACATGATCACTCAAACACATGTACACATGCACATGTACACACACACCCACACACATGCACATGTACACATGCTCACTCAAACACACACACTCACACACACACACTCACACACACACACACTCACACACACACACTCACACACTCACACACACTCACACACTCACACACACTCACACACTCACACACTCACACACTCACACACTCACACACACACTCACACACACACTCACACACACTCACACACACACTCACACACACACACACACACTCACACACACTCACACACACACACACACACACACACACACACACACACACACACACACACACACACACACACACACACACACACTCACACACACACACACACACACACTCACACACACACTCACACACACACTCACACACACTCACACTCACACACTCACACACACACTCACACACACTCACACACACACTCACACACACACTCACACTCACACTCACTCACACTCACACACTCACACTCACACTCACACACACACTCACACACACACTCACACTCTCAGCAGTGAGGCAAAAAGGTTTTTATACCAACACACACTCACACATACACTCACATACACTCACACTCTCTCAGCAGTGAGGCAAAAAGGTTTTTATACTAAGACCGTAAAGTATTCTATATATCTTTTCGCCAGTGACTCAGCCCTATTCACAGAAACTTAGAAAATGTATACAAAAACACACATAAAAGCTATTACAAAACATTACAACACACCACAAACAACAAAAAGACTTGAAATTGAACTTAATTTAAATGAAAAATAAAATACAATTAAATTAGAAATCCAAACATTTAAGATGCCAAAATGACCAGTGTGGAAAAAAACTCACAAGGAAAAAAAACAACAGAACACAAATCACTAAAATAGATGAGGGTAAAAATTTGTTGAGCACCTTCGTTATTCATTAAACACAAACTTCTTCAAAATGAAACTAAGACACTCAGGCCATTCAAGAGAAGAAGAGGAGCTATGTAAAACTGACTGAATATAACAGAGGGATCTGAACGACAGGCAAGCACCAGTAATCACAACTGTGTTGCATACATGTTGCACAGCTACTGCTTTTCAGAAATGAGCATGTTTATTTAAAATTGTGCTCCAGGCATTCAGCAAAACTATTGCATTTCCAGGAATGAGTTTTTAAAAGACTAGTAAAAGTATGCAGTATTTCAAATATACATCAATACATAGCATAGAACTGATTTCTGATTCTTTATTATAAATCTTCAACGCAGTTTCGAGGCTTGCTATTCTGAACAGTTAATGAATTATGCTCACTTGACCATTCTATTTCTGGGATGCCTGTATAATGTGCAAAATACCTTTGAAGCCCGAGTTTACACTGAAATATAAAAAAATGTATGTGATGTGAAATTAATCTCTGTTTTTTTCTGTATACCTTACCAAGCATAGTACTATTAAGCACAAGTATAATACATTCTTGGAACCAAAAAACAAATTTTCTGCATAATAATAACAATTCTGAATAATACTTCTAACAACACTGAAATACTCTGCAATGCTCTTAGTGACCACTCACCCGTTAAATCCATTAGGTCTCTCTCTCACCTCAGGCACTGTCCTATGACCACTCAAACACACAGTTATAATCTCTCTGCCTAAAGACACTTCCCCTAATGGGTTGAAGGATTATAGACCTGTTTCTAGCCTACATCCTATTTCCAAAATATTTGAAAAACTTTTACACAAGCAACTATTTAAACACATTAACAACTATGGCTTGTTATGTGATACACAGCATGGCTTTCACAATACCTTCAGTAGCTTTACTGCCCTGGATCATAGGTTCATATGTTCATAAGTGCATACTAGGCTAATGGCCCTGGGGCCTTTACAAGCCTAGCCATAGGATTACCCTGGCATCATGCCACCCAACCTTACTTCCCAGTGTCTCCGTCGAGTAGAACCACTGGAGTTATCCCCGGGGTGAATTTTCTATTTCCCATCCACTTGTCAAGATTTCTCTTGAAGAGGGTCAGCGACATGCTCTGCTTGACATGTATGGGAAGTCTATTCCATAGCATGGGCAGTCTCTGGGTTATGAACCTGTCTCTCCAGCACGTTCTATTGATTGTGGCAATGAGGTTGAGGTCTCTGAAGCATGTGGTGTGGAGGGATTAGGATTTCTTTAGATGTAGCATTTCTAACAGAGCTGGGTTAGACATGGATTTGTAAGTCAAGCAGAGATCACCTCTAAGTAGGTGATATAAGACAGAGAACAGTTGAAGTTTTTTGAGTCTGTCCATATAGGACAAATGTTTAAGGCCTAGGATCCTCTTTGTGAGGTACTTTTGTGGCCTCTCCAGTTGTTGCCGGTGTCTAGTGAGGTACATGCCAAATGGGGCATTGTACTCGATGACTGACCTAATGAGGGAAGAGTAAAGGGAGACAATGACCTCCTTCTTCCTGGATGCAAAACCCTTAGTAATGAGATGTGCCACATAGAAGGACTTTCTGACCACAGTGGCATTAAGGTGGTAAAAAGAGAGGTTGCTGTCAACCTGTGTTCCCAGATCTATTATAACGGCTTCTGTGTTCAGTGAACTACCATTGATGTGGTAATTCATGGGAACCAGGTTTTTCCCAGTGGGGATGATGACACATTTTTTGGCACCGAGCTTAAGACCATGGTTCTGACAACAGCCATTGGTCTCAGTGAGGCCATTCTATAGGATGTCAACATCACTTGGGAAGTTAATAATAGCTTCCAACTTGCAGTTGTCTGCGAACTTTGCCAGCCAGAGTTCCTTCACGTTGGCCTGGACTTCAGAGAAGTAGATAACAAACAGGAGAGGACCCATGACCGAACATTGTGGTACTCCACTTGTGACTAGTCGACAGTCTGACTTGGAGTCAGCTACTTTCATACTGTGGGTTCTGTGAGCCAGTTTGCAATCCACCTAGTGATATTTATTTATTTATTTACATTTGTTGACCGGGAGTGTCTGACTGGATGTAGGTCCATTTTCAGCAGATGCCCGGGGAGAAAAGCTCCACAGTTAAAATATATAGACAGTAGTTACACTGGATTTACATAGAGATTAACAATTTGATTAAGATAGCAATTAATTACAAACATAGTTACAGATGAAGGACATAGTACATCAGTAGACAACTAGAATCTTTATCTGCGAAGAACATAACAGACATTAACAATTGTTACAATAAGAAGTTCCTGCTGTATAATAAGTAGTAGGCTTATGAGCATCTGAGCTATAATCAAGATAGTTAGTGGGGTGGAAAGAAAGGTAGTGGTTGGATGGGGTGGGTGATATTAGAGTGGTAGTTGCAAGGGCATAGCCAGCATGTTTTTAGTTGCGCTTTTAGTAAAGTTTTGAAGTGGGTGCATGATGGTATGGAGGTAATTGTGAGTGGGAGGGAGTTCCATAATTTGGCTATGGCGCAAGAGAATAGTGCTTCACCAGCAGAATTATTGGCTTTAGTGATCTGCAAGTGATTTTTGTTGCTGGATCTTGGTAGTCTGGTGGTACGATAGGGCTGGAGTAGATTCTGGAGTGATGGGACATTTAGTGGATGGTTTACTAGTTTGTGGGTGAATGAGAGTTGATACCATTGAAGGAGGTGAGGGAGTTCAAGCCAACCCAGTTCAGCAAGTGAGAGACAGTGGTGACTACGGTATGATGCCCTGTGTTGAATTTGGCGATTTGTTGTAGCAGGTCTCTAGCTTGTTTAGATCGCATTGCCTTAGGTTGGTATATATTGGAGAGGCATAAAGTAGGGTGGAGATAAGGTGGGAATTTGCTACTGAAATCTTTGATGAGAAGTTGCTTATATAACGCTCCTAGTTTTTTGAGGACTTTTTTTATGGTCATGGATATGTGAATGTCAAATTTTAGTTTATTGTCTATTTCCACTCCTAGCAATTTGGTATGTTCTGTTGGATGTATAGTGGTGTTGTCTTTTGCTGTGATGTTAAAGTGAGAGTTATTTTGAGTATGTTTGGTGGGTTGGAAGATGAGTAGTTTAGTCTTGTTTGGGTTGTATTAATTGAGCATCGGATAACAAAGTTTCAACAGAGGAAAAGGCTTCCAATTTGATTTTATGCAGTTTGGGTAGGGACTGGGCTGAGCAGATGATGGTTGAGTCATCTGCGTATTGCATGAGTGTGCCATGTTTGGTGGCAGAGGCTAGATTATTGATGAAAATAGAGAAGAGTAGGGCTAGAGACAGGTAGTTGGGGAGATATGTCATTCTGCCATACAATGGATTGTTGGTGGTCAGACAGGTAACTCTGAAACCAGTTGGTAACTGATTGAGAGAAGGATAGATTATTGAGGAGAGAGATGAGTAGTTTGTGTGGGACCATGTCAAATGCTTTAGATAGGTCTAGCAAAGTAGCAGAGGAGAGATAGCCATTGTTTTTATGCTGCAGGATAGCGTTAGTAAAGGAGAGTAAGGCAGTGGTGGTGCTATGGTTTGGTCGGAAACCATGCTGAGTACTGGAAAGGAGGTTGTTAGTAAGGAGGTAGTCTGAGACGTGAGAGTGAATGCATCTCTCTAGTATTTTGGAGAGTGGAGAGAGAATAGCTATGGGGTGGTAATTGGTTAGTTCTGTGGAGGGGCCGCCTTTGTGGAGAGGAATTATATGTCATACTTTCCATAGTGTGGGAAAGTAACTTTCTGACAAAGATCAGTTAATTAAGGTGGATACTGGGTAGGCCAGAACATCAGCTGCGATTTGTAGGTATTCACTTGGGAAGTTGTCTGCTGCTAATTTGGTGGGTTTAAGTTTAGTTAAGATTTTTTTTATGTTGGTGGTAGGTACAGGAGAAAAGGTGAAGGCAGTGGGGAGATTACTAGTTGAAGGTGTGGGTCGGACGGGAGGGGGGGTTGTGTTGTTTAGCTAGTGATAGTATGGTTTGTATGAAGTGTGTGTTGAATGAGGTAGCAATATTTTTGGAGGAATGAGGGATGTTAGGAGGAGAGGTACTGACTTTACCTGGGTGGAGGATGGAATTTATGGAGAACCAGAATTGTTTGGGGCTGTGTTGGGAGGAGTCTAGGGCAGACTGGTAGTATTGGAATTTGTCCTGTTTTATTAGCTTTTTGACTCTATTATGTAGTTCTAAGAATTTCTGTCTAGTTGAGGGGTTTTGGTTTTGTGCCAGTGCTCTCAGGCTTTATCCCTGTTTTTCATTTCTGACTTAGTGGTTTTCTGTAGCCATAGGGATGGTTGTGCTTTGGTTCTGGAAAGTCTTATGGGGGCATGATAATTAAGGATGCTCAGGAAGGTAGTATTAAAAAATTCAGCTGCATCATGCATCATGATATAGGGGTTGATACCTAGCTTAGTGAGTTTTTCTATGATTCCAGAGTGGGGAATCGTATCAAAGGCCTTTGCCAGATCAAGGTAGGCTGTATAAACCACCTTACCTTCATCCACAGCTCTGGTGACTGACTCAAAGAAGTCAACCAAGTTGAGCAGGCATGATCTATCCTTCACAAAACCAAACTGTGTGGGATCCAGAGTTTAGAGATTCCCTGTATCCTTGTTTATTAGGGTCCATGATGATGTGTTCCATAGCTTTGCATATCAGACTCATCAGGCTAATGGGTCGATAGTTCCCAGGGTCTGTAGTCAGTCCTCCTTTGTGGAGAGGGATGACTGTAGCAGTGCGACATTTGGTAGGGACAAAGCCTGAGGTGAGGCTGTGATTGAACAGGGCACACAGGTGAGGTGCCAGTTCACTCTGTAGTTCATGTAGAACACAGCCAGCGATACTATCAGGTCCCATAGAAGCTGTATTCTTTGCCTAGGACAGTGCAATTTTAACTTGTGCAGCAGTAATACTAGGTTCCTGGCAATCTACTGGTATTGTGATTGGTCCTTTGGGGCAGAGAAGGGTAAAGTTGGCACTGAATCTGTCGGCCAGTATATTGGCAATATCTGTTGGCTCGGTATAGGAGGTACCATTGTGCAGTAGTTCAGAGCAAATCTGGGTATTGCCATGGAGATTCTTTACATAACTATAGAAGGCCATGTGGTTGCCTTTACTATATGCTGCAATTCTGTTTTCATAGCTAGCTTTAGAGGATTTGATGAGGGAGCTCAACTTTTTGTTGACGCTGATAAGGGAGTTTTTCCAGTCTTGGGACTTCACCTTATTCCACATCAGTTTCCTCCTTCTGTTGTAAAGTTTGTTTATGGCAGGGGACCACTAGATTGGCTTCCTCTTTTTGGAGGAAAGCATCTTGGTTCTATTGGGTATGGCAAGATCCATGCATTTGTGTACATGTTTGTACAGTGCACTGGTGTATGATTTGGTAGTCATGGTGGTTACCTTTGTGGGGGGGGGGGGTGAGTGGGAGGGATGTGGATTTCCAAGGTGATTAGTTTGTGGTCAGATCTAACCAGGGAGGAGTTGACTATTTGGACCAGGTCAAGGATGTTGCTATCTCTAGTGGGGGTAAGAATGAGCTGGTCTAGGGCAATGGAATTAATGAATTCCAGGAAACATTGGGCAAGTGTTTTGGTACATGAGTAGTTTCCCAGTTAATGGAGGGGTAGTTGAAGTCACCCAGTAAAATCACCCAATATGAGAGTGTTTGGTTGGACCCTAATATTCTCCAGGGTGCTTATGAACATGGAATGTGAGTCTTGGGACATGGTTGGGGACCTGTAGCAGGCTACAACCTGAATCGCTGTCTTACCCAATGTTAGCTGCACCTGAAGTATTTCGGATGTGTTATGATGGGCTACCAGTCTTTAGGTGTGTGCATCCCTTATGAATATGGAAACACCACCACCTTTGGAGCTTAGGTCCAAGTTCTAGGACTGAAAGGTGTGGAATGAGTTATAGCCTGGTAGTGCAAGGGTGCTTTCTGCTGCCTTGAACCAGGTCTTTGTTATAGCACAAATGTTGATGTTCTCCATTTTAAGGTGTGCTTTGAGTGAGTGCTTTTTGAGACTTAGACTTATAGCATTGAGCAGCATGACCCTCAGATTGCATTTGTTTGTAGCTGTTACAGTGGTAATTTGGTCTTTGGAACACCGCCTAAAAAAGGCATTATAGCGGCAGCATGAGCCTTGGCCAGCATCTGGAAGACCAGGGGTGGCAGATGCAGGCCATCTCTGGCAAAGCATTGAGGTCTGTCAATCATGTCATCCCAGGCAGACAGATACAGGATCCCCTTAGAATGACACCAGAAACATAGCCAGTTGTTGAAATCAATCATTTTCTGCTTGTAATGTGGAATCCTTCTGGGTGATGGTAGGATGCTGCTCAGGGCTAGGGTCATACCTGCCTGGGATACATAATCTGAGAGCTCCTCCATGTCTCTTTACATGTAGTCCAGGGAGGTACGTCTCATGTCATTCACACCCACATGTAAAATGACAGTCATATTTGTACCTATTGTTGAGGGACCTGGGTGCATTTTTTACGTGGCGGATCCTGGCACCTGACAAACAGCTGACTTTCTTTCTCCTTATTTAACCTAGTGAGTGGGACATCAGTGTGGCTCACTATTGAGTCACCTATGACTAGTGTGTTGGGCATGCTGTTTTGCCTTAGGGGCTTTGGTTGAGTGGCACACTGTTTAGGAGAGTTATGTGTTTCATGATTAGTGTGGTATTCTGGTGGTCGACTGGGTTTCTGCCTTGGAGGTCTCTCCTGTTTGGGTAGATTTTTACTGAGAGCCTCCGTGAAGGTGAGTGTGTGGTTTGTGCTTTTATGTGAAGGCAGTGCTGGTGTGTGCTCTGGAGGGCTATGTGTTCCATGTGGTGTGGTGCAAGTGTTGACCTTCTCCTCTTGACCAGCTATTCTGGTCTTGGCTGGAGACTGTGTGGCTTCCAATTTGGATATATAAGTGCATCTCTCACAAGTCTGAGTGTTGGAAGTTAAGAGGAGAGGGTTGTTGGTGTACATGAGGCAGTTGCCACATTGCCTCAGGATGCCCAAGTTCACCAGGTTAATAGGAGAAAGCACAGGGAACTGACCTTTAGACATGCCTGGAGGGATGGGCATTAATAATAAATACTGGAGCTGTTTCCTTGTAGAACATTTAGTGCTGGTAGCACTTTTATATGCTACAATAATTGCTACAAGAAGTCTGGTAAAGACTAATAAGCTAATAAACATGCAGGAGAGGAGGCAACTAGCAGATCTAAGGGAAAAATTGAAGAGCAGACTTTGGCACCACTCAGAAGCTTACAATCAGTCCTGGATACAGCAAGTCTGTATCTGAACTAGACTAGTTACAGGAAAGGCAGGAAATGACTGCAAACGTGGGCTTTTAAAACAGAAAATTGAAAGATATGGAAAAACTGCCCAAATGGTCAATAAACTACAATTTCTGGGCCATAAACCACTTCTCTTGTGGTAGATAGGCTACCTAGTGCTTATCATTCTGTCTGATAAGCTAGAAGGTTTCCTTCCAATACAGAAAGGCTTGGGGGCTCAGAAGCTTGCATACACTTCTGGATACAGCAAATCTGTGTCTGGACTAGACTAGTTACAGGAAAGGTGGGAAAAGTGCAAACATGGGCTTTTAAACCAGATAGTTGAAAGAGATGGAAAAACTGCCCAAATGGCCAATAACTGCAATTTCTGGGCCAGAAACCACTCCAGTTGTGGTAGACAGGCTACCTGGTGCTTACCACTCCGACTGGTAAGCTAGAAGCCTTCCCTCCATTACAGAAAGGCTTGGGGGTCTCAGAAGCTTACATACAGTCCTGGATACAGCAAATATGTATCTGAACTAGACTTGTCATAGGCAAATAGGAAACAAGCTCAAACATGGGCCTTTAAACCAGAAAAGTTGAAAGAGATGGAAAAACTTCCCAAATAGCCAATAACTACAATCTCTGTGCCAGAAACTACTCCACTTGTGGTAAATAGGCTACGTAGTGCTTACCTCTCCAACTGATAAGCTAGAAGGCTTCCATCCAACACAAAAAGCCTTAGGGGGCTCAGAAGCTTACAAAAAGTCCTGGATACAGCAAATCTGTATCTGGACTAGACTAGTTACAGGAAAGGTGGGAAAAAAGCACAAATGCAGGCTTTTAAATCAGAAAGATGAAAGAGATGGAAAAAAAACTGCTCAAACGGACAATAAACTACAATTTCTGGGCCAGAAACCACTCCTGTTGTGGTAGATAGGCTACAGGTCCTCTTGTGGCAATGGCCACTGACACTATTTATTGCAACCTGAATGAGGGACTCATTACAGCAGGTCTCTGTTGACATGACAAGGGCGTTTGAAATGGTCAATCATACGCTTCTCCTCAACAAACTCAAAAGACTTTACTTTGGTGCTAATTTTATTTGCTGGTTTCAAAGCTATCTAAATGACAGAAAATTCCAAGTTCATAGCAATGTCTTATCCTCTGCTGCTGGTAGACTTAATAGAGGTTTATCACAGGGGTCTAGGCTATATCCTCTTCTCTTTTCTCACTTTGTTAATGATTTCCCCTTAGAATTACCAAGTCCTAAATGAATAATGTATGCAGATGATATGCTGCTGTTGTAATTCAGTACTCGCTCTCTGACAATTTATTTATTTTATTTATTTATTTTTATTTTTTGTTGACCCGACTAGGTTCCACAGAGCCTGTTTTGTTTTGGAGAGGCGAGGAGGAAGCCTGGCTCCAGAGAAGAATCTGAATGGGAATGTGGAGGAAACCGAGGACCGGAGGAAACCCACGAACACAGGAGATGCAACAAACACACACAGAAGGCACCCCAGCCGAGAATCGAACCGGTGAACCTCTTGCTGTGAGGTGACAATGTTAACCGCTGCACCACTGCGCCGCCCAAATGCGCCACCCAAATTACAATTTCACTCACTTATGCACGTGGTCCACTACTAACAAACTACAAATTAACCCCATGAAAATTCGCCCCAGCCAAGAAATGACCCACTATTCCTTCTATTCCTTTAACAGATCTTAATGGGAGCAGAATACCTAACATCATCGAAAAGAGGTACTTAGGCCTAATACTCAATTCTACCCTTTCCTTTGTGACACTCAGAGTTTGTAACTGATAAAGTCCTTATTCAATTAAAACTGGTTACAGAATCAGTCACCTCCTTTCACCTGCTGCTTGTAGAGCCGTTGCTAAAAATATTTTAATACCCAAACTCGAATATGGCCTTCCTCTTCTCTTTATGCATTCAGCCCACAATACTCACATAATACAGACTGCTGAGAATAAAATCTGCTGATTCATTCTATTAGTAGCCCCCCATATACACCATTGAAGTTTGCTAAAAAATTCCAAATGTCTTTCAGTGCCTCATAAGGCCACTTTTCTTCTAAGTACTCCAATTTGAAAGGTTCTAAAACACCATCACTGGCCCCCTTTAAAAGCGAAACTACCTTTAATAGACAGCCCTTATGTACTCAGAAGTACACAACACATTTTCTCTCTATTGCGCCCTCTATTTAAAGCTGCTGCAGGTGAGACGGCCTTCTCTAGAGTGAGACCTGCTAGCTGGAACCACCTGCCTACAGACATCAAAAAATCTAGAAACCATTAAAAGCTTCAAAGCTGTACTTAAAGAGCATCTCTTTACTGAATCTACCTCCAGCTACTACCATGACAATAGTTAGGTAACTCACTATCACATATCATAAATACTAGCATACATTTAAAAAACTTTTCTCAGCCTCTCAATGTGGCATCTTTTGCACAAATATTTCACATGTATATAGCAGTTTATGGATTATATGGATGATCACACTGAATTTTATGCACATCTCAGTTTGCAGTTTGTATATATCTCTTTTTTCAATACACTCTGGATCTTTTAATATTACTTTATGTGCATTTAATCTTATTATGTTCTGAATTTCACTATGACCTCATTGCATATGTAATATTGTTGACTAAGAGACTGCAATGTATTTTCTACTCTTTGAGCTTGGAATGTGGCTGAAAAGTGTCAACAGTCCACTTACCTGGTGGAAAAATAGTAAGTAAGTAAATAAATAATTCAGGTTCAAGTGATTCCTTTAAAAATATTTGTACATAGCTGCTATATCTGTAGTTCTTGGATACCATAGTGCAAAGTACTTCTAATAAGCACAAATCAGACCACCATAATGTATTAAAAAAATCTCTGGTTTGCCCCCCTGTACCCCCTTACTACTGCATGTTAACCCTAACCTTACCCGTCCCCATCCCTAACTCTGCACAAACACACTTCCTATCCCCTACATCAACCAACTTATCGCTTTCTATATTCTGAACTGTCAACAATTTGAAATTGCAGTTCACACTGTTGTGTGAGTAAGTTATAATACAGGGTGTGGACAGCCTTACTTCAATATGAAAGGGAAAAGTTGGTCTCTGTGAAAATCTCACAAAATAAACATTTTCTCAGTAATATGTACATTAATAGAATATCAGAGATGTGTGAATAAGCGATCATGTATTATTAGGTAGAATCAAGCCTGCACGTATGAGACAATTAGTGATTGACAGAGCTACACGTAATTCTTCGGAGAGCTGTACTGTGCTGACCTTTCTGCTGTATTCATTAACCTTTGTGCTGTATTCAGCCATTGGAGCTACCTGCATGCATGTCACGTCTGCAAACTTATACAGCACAGATTTCTTTGTGCTGTCTATTTCCTTTGCACGAATTGTCTAAAAAACTTGACAGTTCAGCTTTTGTACCATAGTCCCTCCTTCCACTGAATTTCATGAATTCAATAAGGAAGGCCTAAGCAAACCTGACTGATGGACTGTTTAGTATCTTCACCTGGAGAGATCACCATGTAGAAGCTTTAGGGCTTTCAGTAGCTCACCCTAGAGTTAATGAGTCACAAACACAGAAACTGTCATTAGATAAGGACCTCATTGTCCTCTCAGACTGTTCAATTTTACACCTTATGAATAAGTAACAATTCCATGTTAATCAGTATCATATGCTTCCAGCATCCCATTCCTCAAGGCCATTCCACATTTTTCATATTTAAACAGAAATTGACAGTTATTGCATTAGATAAACCATTTAGTTCTGCTTATGCTCACTACAGATATAATTGCAGAACTTCTGAAGCTATGACATTGCATTCCATTTGTCATTTTATAAGTAAAATAGAATAAGTGCCTTCAAGTTAGTGCTGTAAATAAAACTATAATTGGCAGTTATATCAATTTAGAAAATAAAATACTTCTTAATAATGACTTAGATCTTTTAAATATGCATTACAATATTCTCATTACTCAGAATTTATTAATATTAATTACAGTACCAGCCAAACAGAAAACCATAGACAGTGAAATCATGCCTATAAGCTATAATAGCCTATGTGAAGGACACACTTGTACATAAAATGCAGATGACATAGCTATAATCTACTCCAGTAAAAACAGCTGTGACCTGCACTCCTTTCATCCATTTACTATCAACAAAACAGAAACTCTTGTCACCTCTATTAACACTGGTAAATGTGAACCTATCACCACTGGTGCCAAATGTACATCAGTAGAAAAAACAACACACCTTGCAGAGGATTACCTATCATGGCTTACTGTCACCAAACCTGCTGAGGAAAACATACTAGGTGATCTTATTACTAACTGATCAGAGACTAATAGTTGATCACTTCCCACCATCAATCTATTCACTCTAACATAACTTATAAAAAAAAAGAATCTTTGACAAAGTACTTATCTCTGACACTGACAGAACAACATCTGCTGATGTTACACCTAGTGGTTTCTGTTGTATGGATTCATACCAAGATAAGAAATATAGTCATCACAATTCAAAAATAAAACAAACTTCAATACCAGCAACTATAGATCTCTTCTGCAAAATGTCAGTTGATCCCTTTCAAATATAATTAATTAATGACATTCTATACAATACCTTAGACTCTGTAGTCCCACTCCTACAACGAACACAGATGAAACATGGCGCCATATCTAACGTGAGGCACTAAAACAATAATCCATCAAAGAGACCAGGCTTAGAAGAAAAACCATCAACAAAAACAACTCATAATTTAGGCAGTTAGCAAGAGCTTGATATTAAAATCATATTTTCCCAAACAACAATAGGAAAATATTGAACTGCCTAAAGCCATCACAGAATCTTGTAAAACCACCACTTGAGTTTTCCGACTGGTAATCATACTTACAGAAGCATATAGAACAGCTTTCCAATAAAATTACTTCAGTCTAGGACAGGATTACTTTTGGTCCAGTGTGGATTATTTTGTTTGTTTGCTTGTTTGTCTGTTTGTTTGTTTTAAGTATGTATAGTACTTATTATTTCAAATGAAAGTCTACATAATTATGTAAACTTTCCACTGGCCCCATCTATATAAATAACACTGATATGCAGCTATCTATATGCACTTATTAATAATATATGAACATATGAACAGATGTCACAGTTATGTAACTGTTGCAAGCTGTGTTCATTTGGAAGCCTTGTGGAGCATCATTTCATATGTATAGAATCAGGAGAGTCCCAAACAGGATGGTCAGTAAATAAGAAATCATGACTTATTTATATGTAAAATAAAGAATACATGTCAAGTATTGATATTTATTGTATGAACTTGAACAGAAAGTATTCAGATGCTATTTCATAATTTGAAATAAAAGCTTCCTTGATATTAGAAACACTTTTCACCAGTACCTATTGTCTAAGTAGCCCAGTGTTCAGGTAGTGTGTATGTGTTAATGTGCATGTGTGAGTGTCTGTATTAGTGTGTCGGGGGGTGTCTTTGCTAACATGTTACAAGTGCTGATGGGAGAACACTAGTGTGGTGCCCATGCTCTAGGCCAGTAATTAAGAAGCCTCAATCTTCACCACTGACACCTGTGAAGGGCGTTCATTTGGAACACAGATAGATACACACTGCACTAAGCACAATTTTTCTTAAGAATACACAGGGAACACACTCATGTTCTGGGGCTAGGTTTCCCTCTGTCTCTCACCAGGCTTCTAATAACATTCCCCTACACAGCTGTAGAGCTGAGTCCTCAGCCGAGTGTACCAAACCAAGTTCTCCACCACTCTCTCTGTAAAACCAGTGATCTGTGTCCTTGCTCCATGTAACACACACACACACACACAGAAACACACACAGAAACACACACAGAAACACACACAGAAACACACACACACACACACACACACACACACACACACACACACACCTGGGAAAGGCTTTCACAGATTTACCAGCTATGCCCTCTCTGCCCAGACTATAAGGTAGATACTGCCACCAGAACATTCCAAAGCCAGTTACTCTAAATCTCTTACAAGGTTACCCAATTGTAGTGAGTAAAATTAATACTAATACAAATGGTAGTGTTTGAACAATGCAGCAAGGCTTTAAGGAATAACCTCAGTGTCATCAAATAAATGTAAGTACTTTCAAAGGTTAAAATATTCTCTAAAAGACCAATAACAATAAAAAGTGTAAATATATTTAATAATAAATAATAAAATATCATGAAAATGCTTCATATTTATTACAATAAACACCAGAAGTTCAGTCACAGAAATATTAAAAATAACACAAATGGATAGATTCACACAAACACTTAAAAACAGTACTTAACTAATCTTGCTATATTTTTCTGACTGATCTAAAGAATTAGTATTCCCTGGTTACTTACTAAATCAAGGCAAGATAAACTGGTGAGTGACCCTTCTTTGTCAAGTTTCAAAAACAGACCGCCATGATACTTCTGTCTTATCTAGTATTAAAACATAATTTCAGTGCTGGATTACAGAATGACATGACATACATCTGGTCACCTGACTTCTGGTTCCCACACTCGCCCTTTACTAGAAAATGAACCAGAATCTAGCACATATGTGTTATAATACATGCACATAGAGCTTTGCTGAGGTGTGTTATTACATCTGGAAGCTATAAAACCATTTCAAAAACTACTACCCTTCTAGGATAAAAAATATTTCACCCCTAAGGAGAATACAGAAGGATTCTTAGTCCTGGTTTTCACAGACATTTTGTCTCTGGCTGCAATCAGAACTGTAAGATGCAATCTTTATGACCTAAACCAGATAGTTTAATTTCAGATTATTTTTCAATGTTAACTGGACGAGATTAACCTCCTCTCTTCCAATATCTTTTGTTATAATATACTCATTTCAACAGTTACAATACAGTCTGATGTACAGGTGTATTTCTTCTTTGTCCAACAGGACCCAGTGTTGGTATATTTTTTAACACAAGCAACTTTACAAATACATTTTTCAGCACAAGCATCTGTACAAATCAGTTTGATATACAAATGACATATAATTCCTTACAAAACTCCAGCTAGCCATGCTGACATATGTTACACATCCACTGCTTTACTTCTCCTGGCATAGCTGGCAATACCTCACATCATCACAACTAGTATGGCCACTTCTGACTGCAGTATTTCATTCAGAGATATGGTAAAGACCTGATAGTGAAGTGTTTCGCAGTGTGACACTGCCATGTGTCTGAATCAGAATGTCTCTCTGGTATGTTAATTGAATAATCCATGTTGGGCAATTGTGCAATTAGTGTGGGTGGAGAAGAGTTCTACAAACCTCAGAAAGGTTTGTCCCTGGGTAATAAACGCATAGACTGATTTTTAAGAGGGCTGCTATTGAACAACTTTTGTTCTTATACTTCATAACTGTTATCACTATCAAGATATTTATATTTATTCAAAATGTACTTCAAAATGCATTTTCAAGAAATTAACACAGGAAATAGCTATTTATCTAGCAATTCTGTGGGTGGCAGGAGCTATTAAATTTCTTTATTGCTAGGTGTGAAAGAGATAACACAACTGATTTTTTGTACAGTAAGTCAACAGTGATGATCATTTTCCTAGAAATGTATACAATAGTGCAGTGCTCACTCTCTGACTAACTGGATAGCAGCTTGAAAACAATGGTTTAATCATAAAAGACAAATATCACTTGTATGCACATATGTGTGAAGTTATAATATGTACTTCAAGCTACAGACAAAATCAAGTAGAAAATTTTAAGCTCTTGCTTGAAGAAAATTAAACTTAACTTTACCTAAAAGTCTCTGGTGGTTAGACTATTTAGCCTTCTAGGAGATACCAGCTATACTAACATTTGAACCCAGAAAAATAAAATTACTGCCCACACTTTTATGATATATATTTGAAAAGAACTGATGTTCAGATACAAGCCACCTTTTATACTTTCATACTGGGGTATTTCTTTAAATTCATAATGAATGAATGAAATAGTTAAAGGTGTTATAATTCTTGCTGAAAAGTAAAACTGTAGTCTTGGATAACTATAGACTCCAACCCTCTAGACTACAAACCATATAGACTCCTGCCCACCATGAATAAATCACATAACTATTATAAGCACACTAAACTCCTACTACACCTTGCAAAGGAGCTAAATTGCTCTAGAGACATACACCCCAATCCTGCCCCCCCCTGCCAGATACAATATCCAACCCAACCCCTGGGAACATCAGACTACCACACAAAAAAGATAAATCTTCCATACTGTTTCTCAATATGAATGTCAGAAGTATTGTGAATAAAGTACATGACCTGCATACTTTAATCTCCCTCTCTACTCCTGACATTGCCTTATCAACCAAAACATGGATAAAACCCAACATCTGCAATAATGAAATTGTAGCCCCAGGATAGTATGCAAGGATAGGTCAAACAAAAAAGATGGGTGTTGCAATTTTGTTTAAAATACACCTAGCACTAGACTATCTGGAAAATAACAACCCCCAACTTCAGAAATGCAGACCTTATCTTTAGTAAATTAAAAAATCAACCCAAAGTTGTTCATTAATATTATAAGTGTGTATATCCCACCAGGAAATAATAGGGTCTATATTAAATCAACGAACGCTTAAAAAAAGAGAACGCTGATTTATTGACCCCATGTAAACAAAAATTACAATCCCGAACACTTGAAACAGCAATTTTTTTTCCCAGGGAAGAAAAATCACTGTTCCACAAAAAAAAAAAAAAAAAAAAACTTCAAAACATTACATAAAGTGGGGGGCTTCGCCCCCAACAACCTTCGATGTGGGGGGCTGTGCCCTCCCACACCCTCCTACCTAAATATACCAACTGTGAGATTGCACTACAGTGAGGAAAATGGCAAAGTAACGGAGGCGGCCAAGCGATTTCTTTCCTAGGGAAAGAAATCGCTTATATGCCGTTTCGCTGTTTTGCTATTTCATGCTTTCAAGTTTGATCAAGAAGCATTTGAAGGATTGCATCTTCGATTATATAATAGGAACCCAAAATAATATCCACACACTAGAAAACATACTTCACTGGGCCTCTAATACATACCCACAAGAAACAGTCCTGCTGGGTGATTTCAGTATTCACTGGCAAGACTGTTCCGCTCTGAACCAATCATCTCACATTAACCTTCATGGATTTACATAACTTATCACATCCCCTACAAGAACTGACAAAACTACCAAACGCCAGTCTATTCTTGACTGGATTTTGGTTAACAATCCCTCAGTAGCATCTTAGGCAGGTTATCTTCCAGATGGCCTAAGCGACCACTTGCCAACCTTTGTCATGTGCATCTGCACCTCCCGAACTAACCACACCTCTTAACATACAATCAGAAACAAAAAATCCTTCAACCCACAAAAGTTCATCTCAGCCCTAAAAAGGTGTAAATGGCAATCTCACAAACAGCTACCCCTAGATGAAGTAGTCAACTCATTTAATAAAACTTTTTTAGAGATTCTATATTGCTATGCCCCTCCAGAACCATTAGAGTTAGAGCCAGTTACGCACCCTAGTTGAGCAAGGAATGCCATTCCCTTCTCAAAACTAGGGATAAAGCTTGGGAACAATACCACAAACACAAAACTCAATTCACAAAAATAACATTTCTAGAACTACATAACAAAGTAAAAAACTCATGAAACATAACAAAATCAATTATTACCACAATATTCAAGAAAAATACCACAATAACCCACAAAAAGTCTGGGCTGGAGTTAATAATATACTATCTCCAGGCAAAACCTCCACACCCACTTCTCCCTCTACCACTAACCCTGAAAACATAGCAACACAATTTAATGCTTATTTTACAGAAACAATACTAGCCCTAGCCAATACAAACAATGCCCCAATAACTCCCCATCACAGTAAACCCTCTCAAAACAACCTCAGTCTATTTATACTACAACCAGTAACAGTAAATACTGTAAAAAAAAACTACTGCTCAAACTAAAACCAACTACCTTAGCCACAGACAAATTACCAGCCGAATTTCTGAAAGTAGGTGCTGATGGAATAGCTCATCCAGTAGCAATACACATAAACAGATCTATATCAGAGTGCATAGTACCTGCTATATGGAAAAAATCCCATATAATACCACTTCACAAAGGAGGCATCTCAACCGATTTTAGCAACTTCTGCCCAATTACTATTCTATCACCCCTATCCAAAATCCTAGAGAGGGTGGTCCATACTCAATTCATAAACTACCTTAACACCCACAATCTATTATCAATCACACAACATGGATTTTGCCCCCATCATATTACAACTACAGCCCTCATGTCCTTTACTAATACAGTCAACCAACTTAGAAATTCAGGGCAATTCATATCCGCCATATTTCTAGACCTGTCCAAAGCATTCAATATGGTAAACCACAACAAATTGATCAAAGTCCTCTCCTTCCTAAACCTTAGTGCTTCCACTGTTATCTGGTTCAAAAACTACCAATCAGACCAACAACAGACTGTACTGTGGCAACATCACCTGTCCAGTCTCCTCCCAGTCTCCCTAGGTGCCCCACAAGGCTCGATCTTAGGACCACTATTGTTCTCCCTCTTTACCAACCAACTCCACACCTCCACTCACCAAGCATCTGTGATACAATATGCAGATGACTCTACCCTCATATGCTCTGCCCACAACATACAGGACCTCCGCACCATAACCCAGAACTCATTTCTATCAGTGGAATCCTGGCTTACCAATTCTCAACTCATTCTAAACCCAAATAAAACTAAACTCCTCCTCTTCTACCCCTCAAGTACACTTATGACACTCCCAGTTTTCACCCTAGAGTCCAAAAACAAAAGTATTATCACCCCTGTGACACATACCAAACTGCTAGGCGTCAAAATTTACAACAATCTAAATTTGATATCCACATAGCCCAAACTATCAAAAAAGTTCATAAAAATTAGGCCTCCTTTACAGAAACAAGAAATTTTTAAACAGATCTACAAATGCTACCATTGCCCAGACGCACCTCCTGTCACCCCTACTCTACACCTCCCCTATACTAACCAACCTATGCAAATGAGACCTTAGTAAACTAGACTCATGTTACAATAAAATAGCCAAATTCACTACAAACTCCCCCTACAAAATATACCATTGCACTGCCCTTAGACAACTAAACTGGCTAGAACTTCTTCTGCTCCTCCAATACAAGCAACTAACCTTCGCCCATAAAATAGTCCATGAACCAGATAAAACCCCAGCCCTTCAAGATCTCCTACAACCATACACCACCACTAGAACACTCCATTCCAGTGACAAACACCTAGTTAAATCCACCAAACTAACAGCTCAGCTGGAGAATCATTTTACTCTAACATCATTCCTAAAATATGGAATAAACTACCCACTTTCATCACTTCCATCTGCACCATAGTACAATTTAAAAAACTTCTATTTACTCACTTAGAAAAGTCCTGGCTTTGCTCTTGCTACCCACCTGACTAACTCTATATTCTCCACTTTTTATACACACCCTCTGACTTTCTTTAGATCTACACTTTACTGTACTATCCTATTATACCTTCTTCCTTTCCTATATATAGTTACTTTACTACCTGAAATCATTCCAAGTCTTCCTCAGAAATATCATACTGTGCTTTCTAATATATATGCTAGTCTAGTTTGTATAATATCGTATACTCTTTGATGTACAAATTTTGTTAAAATTGCTAAGGTGTCATCTCTTTCGGTTATTTATATTTTGCAATGTGTAGTTTCATTGTTGACCTGTACTCTGTAATTGTCTTGTGGTATAATGTTTCTTTGTTTTTCATATTGTTGGAGCTTTTCTCCCCGGGCCCCCACTGAAAATGGACCTGTGTCCAGTCAGACTTTCCCGGTAAACAAATATTAAATAAATAAATATAGACTACTTCTGGTTTCAAATCAGTGATACTTCTTGTGTTAATTCTTGAAGCTATAATTGTCCAAAGAAAATTCCCAGAGGTTTATTGATTGCCTTAAAACTCTTTATATTCATTGAGTGTCTTAGTTTTATATTCCCATAACTAAATCAGACCATTGTGAGGATTTTCTGAAAAAAAAGGTGAGACCACATTTTTCAGGATTAATTTGTAAGCCATGCCCTCACTAGAAGTGTGCACTGCATACAAATACTCATTAAACCTGTCAATATCCTTTAGACTAGTTGCTAAATCTCTAATTTTAATACTTTTTGCATACTTAGAAAGACAGTAAGAGTTAGATGTTGGACACCTGTTCAAGTCATTGCCAGCTTCAGGACCCCCTCCATGAATTAGGACACCCACTTTGCCTATTTGGATCTACTTGAGTCTATCAAGTTACACCTGAACACCATGGTTTTGGGTGTCTTTAACTACCCATCCATTGACTGGGTAAATTATTCGTGCTCAAACTCACTTGCCCAAAGGTTCCTTGACTTTGTTAACTCTAGTACACTGAACCAGCTGGTTGACACACCCACAAGGGTGCCAGCATCCTGAATCTGGTGCTTACCAGTATGGGGGACCACTGTAGCACCCCCACTGTGAGGTCTTCTCTAGTGAGATCCAACCGCAAATCAGTCTCATTCGAAGTGACTATCACACCTGAGCCCCCCCGCCCCCCCCCCCAGCAACAACTAAACTAAAAAACTTCTCCAAAGCAGATTATAACCTCTTATGGGATGGTATGAATAGCTTCACCTCATCTCCCCCCTCAGATGGAATTGGCAACTATGCAGAGTTCTAAACCAGTGCTTTATACAAACACATGTATAACTGCACTGATTCAGCCATACCTGATAGGACCAAAACAAGCTCCTCAAGGAAGAGCAAACCTGCCTGATGGACAACTGCCATTAACAGGCTTTACAATAAGAGGAAGAAATTGCTGTCTAAGAGTAAGAGAGATCAAGCCCTAAACAGGAAACACTCCCTCCTCAGCTTAAACAAGCACATAAGACTTCTTATGAAGTCCTCCAAAGCGAATTACAAATCCAAATTAGCTTCCTCAACTAAGAGCAACCATAAGGCATTCTTTAGTTACATCTGTAACCTAAAAGGAAAGGCCCAGATTTGTGCCAAACTGCTAGTTAATGATGATAGCACATATACTGAGCCTGTGGACATAGCTAACCTGATGGCTGACAGGTTCTGTGAAAACTTCACTCCCCTGTCCCCACCAGACATACCCCATGACATCCCTACCACCTATCCCCTACCTTGCATCTCTAAAGAGCATGTCATAAATACCCTCCCTAAGGCCAAAAACACAGCATCTATGGGACCCGATAACATCCCAGGCTGCATCCTACATGGGCCTCCACAAGAATTAGCAACACCATTTGATACTCTTTTCAGTCATAGTCTAAGTACCGGCTTCATCCCAGCTGAATGGAAAATGGTGACTGTTATTCCCTTGCAGGAGGGTGGTGTTTCCTCTGACCTCAAGAATTATAGACCTTTTAGCTTGAATAGCCTTATCTGCAAGGCCATGGAGTGAATGCTTATAGACCTTAACAACAAAGATATAGGTAATCTCCAAACACTTGACCCTGCTCACTTTGGATTTGTCAAAGAGAGATCATGCCTGTTAAATGTAGTGGACTTCTTAGAGACAGTCACCGAGGCCCTGGATGAAAGGAAATCTGTGCATGCAGCCTACCTAGACTTAGTCAAGGCTTTTGACACAATACCCCACTCGGGCATCATTGAGAAACTCACCCAGCTAGGTATCAACCCTTATGTCGCTAGATGGGTCACTAACTGGCTCAGTGATAGAACACATATAGTCAAAATAGGGGAATCCACCTCCAACAGCAGACCATTAGTCCTAGGACCTCTACTGTTTGGAATCTATTTCTCCAAAGTACAAGGAAAAATTAAAGGTCTGTGGCTGACAAAGTTTGCTGATGACTGCAAACTGGGAGCGGTCATAGAATCTCCAAATGATGGCAACATCATACAAGAGGGTCTTACACAAACAAGTGATTGATGCCAAAGTCATGGCCTTAAACTCAATACAAAAAAAATGTATTATCATCCCTTTCAGGAAGAGCAATGTTCCTGTTAACTACCACATCAATAGCAACCCCCTAAGTATGCACTCAGTAGTGAGACACCTGGGCACACAGGTTGACAGCATCCTTATCTTTGATCGCCAGGTCTCCACAGTGGTAAAAAGGGCATTCTGTATTGCTCATCTCATAAGTAAGGGCATTGCCTCCAGAAAAAAAGAAGTTATAACCTCCCAGTACTCTTCCCTCATCAGGCCAATAATTGAGTACAACATCCCTTTTGGTATGTACCTTTCCAAGCACCTACAGCAATTGGAGAGCCCACAAAGGTTCCTCACAAGGAAAATTCAAGGTCTTCAGCATCTGTCCTATGTGGATCATCAGAAATCACTGTCACTTTATTCTGTTTCCTACAGACTACTCAGAGGTAATCTCTGTGTTGCATATAAGGCAAGCTCTGACCCTGCTTTATTGGAAATGCTGTATATCCACAAGTCAAATGGTACATGGGTCAGTTACTCAAAAGACCTTAACTTGGTATGTGACATTAATAGCTCCTGGTGCAGGGACAGATTTGTCTCCCAGAGGTTACCATACCTTTAGCACAGACTCCTGCTTCATGTCAAACAGAGCACCTCATTGGCCCTCTTCAAATGGAATCTGGACACACACACACACACTTACACACACACACACACGGCCAATTTAGAGTGTCCAATCAACCTACTGCATGTCTTTGGGATGTGGGAGGAAACCGGAGCATCCGGAGGAAACCCACGCAACCACAGCGAGGACATGCAGACTTCGCACAGAAGGCACCCCAGCTGAGAATCAAACCAGAGAACCTCTTGATGTGAGGTGGGAACACTAACTGATGCACCACCATGGCTGCCCCTTTTTTCCAATTAGTGCACTAATAATGAATTCTAACTCTGTATTTCCTATTACGCAACCAGTTTAGTTTCTGTTGGATCACATACAGGTTTACTTAAAGATGTTTAAAGGAGTCCATAATAATGTGCTGTGGTATACAGTCAAAAGCATTTGACAGGTCAAAAGAAACAACTACAACAGAAATACCAGAATCAATCTCCTTGCTAACAGCAGCATAAAAGTCCACTAAGTGTGAAACAGTAGACCTGTTTTTAACAAATCCATGCTGAAAAATATCATTTAAGGATCCTGTTAAAACATATTTTTCTATGATAGCAGAGAGACACTGTAATGTTCATCAATTAAAGTTGTCAAGCTGAAGGGCCTATGGATATGAATTTTATCACTGACACTCCCGTTCTTGATGGGCACCAAAGTGGACAGTTTTCAGCTTTTAGGGACCTTGCCAGCGTACAATAATGAATGAAAGAGTTGAATGATGGTTACAGTCAACTGTGCAGAGATCTCACTCCCTGGAATGTTATACAGGTCTGAACATCTGTCATTTTTTTTTTTATCCCAGATAACGATTTCTTTACTAGATCAACTCTACATTCCAGTACTGGAATTGAACTATCTACTGAGACATTAAATTCCATCTTTTGTTCAACACGTTTATCAGCACTAATAACATATACATTAAACACATTAGCTAATTCAGTGCCATCATGCATTGCCTCTCCTTCATGGTTTATAGGTCCACTATAGTTAGATTTTTATTTATTCCTAGTAACATTTGAAAATATTTTTTGCTATCACCTGATTCAGAGATTTTACATTCAATGCTTGCCTTAGCTTCTTCCAATGAATATTTTAATTTGTTTTACTAACACAATTATAGTCCTTCCTAGCAGCTACAGTGCTGCATGTCCTTAGAATGTTTTTTCTTGTTATTTTCAGTAACTTTAAATGAGAATATTGCCACAGGGGTGGGTGAGGGGAATAACATTTATCATTGTTAAAAATTATTACAGTTTTGCAACTTTTATTCATCAGTGACTAGGCATGAGTGTACTCTGGGGCTTAACAAACTGCACTAAAGTGTACAAAGCTCTTCTGAGTTTCTGAGAATAGCATGGTTGTTAGCTAAATTGTCTGGTATACTAGTATCCAGGTATCTCCATCATCACAGCGTTACTATTCCCCAGTCAGTCTTGTTGTAAAATGTACCTATGTAGTCCACCTCAAACAGTCCAAATTGTATAAACACCTTCATCGTCCTTTTTGCTTTCTAGCAGGGTCCCTTTCACACTTTAGCACTGGGCATCATTTTGTGGCAGCACACTCCTCCTTCTTCCATCGCAAGCCTTCTAGCACATGGTATTACAAGACAGTATGTAAAAATGGTTCATGCTCCCGGATAATCAATTTATACTTAACCTTGTAGGTGCCATGTGTTAGAGGTCCAAATACTAAACAGTTCTGGAGGCACTTCCCCCATATTCCACTATTTTCAGACAGCATAGCACTGACCCACTCCCATCCATGCAAATCGTTACACCAACAATACAAAACTGTCTTACACTGATGTTATCAACAAATCTCCACCCAAGTCTCTCAGAACTCTTTAGGTATCACTACAAACCCCTTATTTCACCTACTTTACACACCTCCCCCTCAACACAACATCAATATATCACCACCACCACCAACAAACCACACCAAAGTCTAGTAGGTTTAATGCAGCTAATGGGAATATCCTACCTATTGTTGACTTTATTGCTGGGCACCTAGACTCCATGCTCACTTGACCGGACAAGGACAGTGTTACAGTTAAATACATCTTAAGATCCAAACTAGTAGGCATAACTAGGGCCTATAACATCTCCTCCTTCTGCAAATTTGACAATGACATGATAGGAGGTAAATGACCTGGCACATAAACCCAACAAGACCTTGCAGAAGAATATGTTGGAGCTTACCAAACTAGCTTCAGGTAGGGTAAGACTGGTTCTGAATGCAATCCTCCCTTCACCTAGAATGATGCCTAGATTAAAAGAAAACATAATTGGGTTCATCAATTGGCTATGTGTCTGATGTCATTACAAGTATAACACTTATGTATCACCTGATAATTAGATGATTGACCAGACAACTTGTTTTGCAAAAGACATTCTACATCTCTCATTCAAGGTCAAAGCCTTTGTACCCCCATTGTATCTTTTTATGCAGTGGTCATCAAATGAACCTCCGAAATTGACCAACACCACAATCCCCAAACTAGGAGATGTCAAGGTGGCTCTACTCAATGACAGTTGAGTCTTAGCAATAAACTGTTGTACCTTGAGGAACTTCTGTATCTGGAAAGCATGCCTGTATGCACTGTTACTGTGAAATGGTTCAACCAGAAGTCTAAACCTCAAGATGCACGCACTTGAAACTCTCCTTAGCATGGAGAACATCGATATCTGTGCAGTAACAGAAACCTGGTTCAAGGCTCCCGAGAGCACCCCAGCACTACAAGGTTATACCTCATACCATGCTCTTTGGCCCAAAACTTGGACCGAACCACAAAAGGAGGGGGAGTATCGATATTCATCAAAGATACCCACACCTCCAGGTTGGTGGCAAAGTACGAAGCATCAGAGACTATCCATGTGCAACTAACAGTGGGTAAAACTGCCTTCCAGTTTATAGCCTGCTACAGACCACCCTCCCAAACCCAGGAACCCCACTCGGCCTTTCTGAGAACACTGGAAAATATCAAGGTCTCTCCAAACACCATTATATTGGGCGACTTCAACTACCCAAACATAGACTGGGAGCATTACTCTAGCTCCAACATCTCAGAAACAAACAACTCAAGAAGCCAAACCTCAAAATTCTTCAGAAAACACCACAAGAGATTCAAAGGAAGACACAGAAGTGGCTCCAACACCCTAGCTCAAAGGTTCCTAGAATTTATAAACTCAAATGCTATGGAACAACTTGTTACCACTCCCACAAGAGGGGAAAACATACTGGGCCTGATCATCACCAACATGGGCACTCTATGCTCCAGACCAGAAGTGTATCCCTCACTGGTAAGATCAGACCATAAACTAATCTCACTGGATATTCATATCCCGACCCCACCCCCTGCCCAGAAAACCACAGTGAAAAACTTCTCTAAAGCAAATTTCACACTCCTCAAAACCGAGGTGGAATCCTTCAAAGCCCCCGGGCCTGTGGAAAATACGGCCCAGACCGCAGAATCCTTTATAAATGCATTCTATGAACACCTTCAGGAATGCATGGATCATGCAATCCCAAATAAAACCAAGACCCAATCCTCCAAAGGCAGACGTCCTGTCTGGTGGACCCCAGCCATAAACAAACTATACAATAGAAGGAGGAAGCTACTAAATGATAGAGCAAAACCCTAAAAAGGGAAGGCATCACTAATCAGTATTAGCAAAAAACTACGGGCACTCATAAAATTGTCTAAGGCCAGCTTCGAGAGAAAAATTGCACAGGACACTAAGGATAATCACAAGGCTTTCTTTAGTTATGTTAGGAACCTGGGTGGTAATTCCCAGATATGCTCAGAATTAGTCCAAAATGACAAAAAATACACTGAACCCACAGACATTGCCAACATCCTAGCTGACAGGTTCAGCGCAAACTTCTCCCCCCCCACCAAAGGGCAAATATCTATCCCAGCAGAGTGCTGCCCCCCTGACATCTCAGATGCTCAGGTAAGAGTCGCCATCTCCAAAGCAAAAAACACAGCATCAATGGGACCACACGGTGTCCCAGGCTGCATCCTACATGAACTCCAAGAAGAGCTAAACCCAAACATAAAACTACTGTACAATCTCAGCCTTACTACAGGATATGTGCCCAAAGAGTGGCATACAGCAACAGTGGTCCCTCTCCATAAAGGTGGTGCCTCAACGGATCCTGGAAACTATTGCCCCATAAGCCTGACTAGCTTGGTCTGCAAAGCTATGGAAAGGATCATCATGGACCTCATAAATAAAGATATTGGGGACCTACAGACACTGGATCCTACCCAGTTCAGCTTTGTTAAGGGCAGATCCTGCCTTTTAAACCTGGTTGATTTCTTTGAAACAGTCACCAAGGCCATTGACGAGGGAAGGTGGTCCACACAGCCTACCTGGACCTCGCAAAAGCCTTCGATACAATACCCCACTCGGGCATTATAGATAAGCTCACCAGCTTAAATATAAACCCCTATGTCACTAGATGGATTGCAAACTGGCTCAAGGACAGAACCCACATGGTTAGAATTGCTGGAGCCATGTCAGACTCCAAACCAGTTACAAGTGGTGTCCCACAAGGCTCAGTCCTGGGACCTCTCTTGTTCAGTATATATTTCTCAGAGGTACAGGCCAACATGGAAGGACTGTGGCTGACCAAGTTCACAGATGACTGCAAACTGGGCGCCATAATCGACTCTCCAGCCAACACAAGCATCCCTCAAAAGGGCCTCATAGAAACAGACAACTGGTGCCAGAGCCATGGCCTCAAGCTAAATGCCAAAAAGTGTATAGTCATCCCCTTTGGCAAAAACAAAGTGCCCACAAATTACCACATAGGTGGTAATCCATTAAGTACAGAAGAAGTAATTAGGGACCTGGGGACCCAAGTTGATAGCAGTCTCTCATTTGACAACCACGTGGCCAAAGTGGTTAGAAAAACATTTTATATAGCCCATCTAATCATGAAGGGATTCACATCTAGATCAGGGGAGGTCATCGTGCCTCTTTACTCATCCCTCATCAGGCCCATAATTGAGTACGATGCCCCTTTTGGGATGTACCTTACCAGACACCTGCAGCAACTGGAAAGACCCCAAAAGTACCTTACCAAGAGGATCAAAGGGCTCAAACAGATGCCATATGCTGCCCGGTTAAAGAAACTCCAGCTCTACTCAGTGGCATACCGCCTGTTCAGAGGCGATCTGTGCCTGACGTATAAAGCCATGTCCAACCCGGAATTAATGGACATGCTGCACCTCAGAAAATCCAAATCCCATCGAGCTATGTGCTTGAGAGACTTGAACCTCAGCACTGAAATAAATAGCACATGCTGGAGGGACAGATTCATAACCCAGAGGCTCCCTTCACTCTGGAATAAAATCCCAGTCCAGGTTAGGCAGAGTCCCTCATTGACTCTCTTCAAGAGGAATCTTGATGAGTGGATGGGAGATCGTAGGTTTACCCCAGGTATCACTTTGGTGTCACTGTTAGACAGAGGCACAGTATACTAACCTCGAAAAAGGGTATAGCAAAATAAATTTAAAATGGGTGGAGAAAGCCAAACACATTCTGGCTAGGCTTATAAATGCCCTAGGGCAGATAGCCTAGTATGAACCTATGAACCTATGAACTCCATGGAGAGCACCACATCCTGCCTGGATTGTGGGCCCAAGCTGATGGCTTTAAATATAAATCTGTATGTAGTAAGATGGGTAGTCAGCTAGCTTCAGTGTAGAATGGACATCATCTTAGTGGGTGATGCCGCCTTAGACAGGGAAAAGGTGACCAGTTGTGTCCCCAGGGATCTGTACTGGGAACCATCCTATTTGGCCCCTATTTGTGGACCTCCAAACTGATAGTGATTTCTGTTTAACAAAGCTTGCTGATAACTGCAAGTTGGATGTGGTTGTCAATGCCTTTTGGGATACATATGCACTCCAAATTAACTAATTAAAGTTAATTCCTGCTGCTTAGAAAAAAGATCTGCAACCAACCATCAAGAAAGATAGCATCATCTCCTTTGGGAAAGCTAAAACTCTTTGCATCCTATTGCTTTGAAAACATCCCATTATCATATAAATCAGTGCCCAGAGATATGGGCATTTAGAATGATAGCAGATTTTCTTATGATCATCAAGTTGTAAATGTTGTTCAAATTGTCTTCTGTATTTTGCAATTAAGTGACAAAGAAGGCATTTTACCCCTATATTCTGCCCTTGTCAGACCTATCATAGAATGTAATCCAACCTTCTTTAGCATTTAGCCAGGAACATGAAAAAAATAACAAAAAATACAGAGATCCCTAACAAATGGGAACTCTGTTCCTAAAAAGCTTCAGCTACCAGGAGAGACTGGAGTCCTTTTCCATGTCCTCAGTGTTGTACAGGCTCGAGGGGAGATGTTTGCCTAGCTTACTGTGCCCTTAGGGATTCTTATTTTTCTTAGCCTTGCTCAGCTGATACAATAATCCTTCCTCTAGAACAGACTCTATCTGCGTGTCACGCAATGTCATTTCATGTCATCCATCAAACATAACTTATACAACTGGTGGGTACCCTTAACTTTGCTTCTGTACTTACAGGGACTAGCTTTCTTAGAAAAAGTTGTAGAGTTTGAGGGTTGTTATTTGTAAGGCACATATGGTTTCTTGTTAAACTTGCCTTAGACAGCCCAGGATCTAGGAATCCTATAAACTGTGGTTCATAGTTTCTATAAATAGATGCATCAAGTCTATCTGGGCCAGGGGACATGCCTGGTTTAAACAGATAAAAGCTTCTGATACTTTGTGGCAAGAGAAATAAACCTACACTTTATCCACTATGCTATTTGTAATTTTAATAGGATTAAAACTAAGCAGAAAGTTGCTGATAGTGGATTATTATTTGATGTGTGGAATAGAAGACATACACACACACACACACACATATATATATATATATATATATATATATATATATATATATATATATATATATATGGTTTACTATTGAATGTGCGAATGCACTTCATTCGAACGGCGACCTCATCGACATGTTTGCGCGAACTGAAACTGCGAAAACTGTTCGCTAGCGAACTGAAACCGTGAAAACTTCGACGATCGACATTACCGGCCGTGCAACACCTCCACACCCATGCTACCATGGGTCGGATAGGAGCGAGGTTTTGCCGTTCGCACATCTGGGAGTCGGTGTAGTGGCGATCGCAGTTCCGCGTTCGTGCAAGATGAGTCGCACATGTCGGGATCGACATTTCAATAGTAAACCTATATATATATATATATATATATATATATATATATATATATATATATATATATATATATATATATATATATATATACATATATATATATATATACATATATATATATATATATATATATATATATATATATATATATATATATATATATATATATATATATATATATATATGGGATCCAGACACATGCTCGACTAGCATATGTCCAAATCACAAAACATCGAACACACATACACGAAAGCATTTAACATCGATATATATATATATATATATATATATATATATATATATATATATATATATATATAGCATTACAATTGATATAAAAGTTGTGAGCATTTCTTATGCTTTACTGTCAAGGGAATCATTTTGCAACATAACTAAATGGTTGGAAATATGATTAAGTTTTAATTTACTTGCAAGCAACTTGCAGGGAACACTGGCCCATTAAGCATGTTTAGCAGTAATTCTGATCTTAAAAAATGAACAGTTTGTGTCTTGTAAAGTTTTCACTCACCTTGAGCTTAGGTTGATGTTGAATATTTAATTATATTTTTTTCTGTAAATCTTTATCCAGAGTAGTAATTGATTTGTTTAATTATATTATCATCTTCATGTTATATTTCTCCAGGTAAAGTGCTTTACTAGATAGGATTCCTGTTAATGTTATTTTAAATGCTGTTAATTTAATGTCATACAACAGAGTATTATTCAAACAGTCTAAAAATGAAATTAAATAATCTTAGAATCTCATTAAGAACATTACTCTTTTTGCAACCATGTTCTGAGTCTTCAGTTATATTTGAGATTTATGGCTCTTTCAGATTAATGGAGTGATTTGAAAATAACTGTGGACTAGTTTTATACTTAAGTCATATTTACTAAAAATGTTTGAAAGCAAAACTAAGTCACAGATCAAATTTTATTTTGAGGAGAGTACAAATGGAAATCTTTACCACTGAGGTATAAGGATCTATAGGTGTGAAATAAGTATTTATATTCATTAAGATATTTTTTTTTATTTTCAGAAAATTGTATCTTTTTATTGAAAAGATGTTTAGCTTCTAGAAATCATATTTAGAACAGTTTTAAGTTCTAGTCCCATGCTAAGATATAGTCATTGTTCACTAAAGGTGATAATGTATCAAAAAAGATATTTCAACAAAGACTGACTATCACCATACTGTGGGTATATGGAAACTATCATTAGTGTTCTAAGAAGGAAAGGGCCATTGTTGTCAATCATATTTAATCTCCAGTCGGGGTCATCCTTCTCTTGGCTATTTACAAAAGATAAATTTCTCTTGATTCTTTAAAAAAAAAAAAAAAATAGGAAGACATCTACATTTTCATTTATCTAATTGTGCAGCCTGCATGTGAGTATTATGTACGGAATAGACATTAGTGTCTATTGGATAAGCTATATGCCAAAAAAGTATCGATTTGTGGTGGTAAATCATACTACTATTCTAGGGATGCCAGAATGAAATTGTACAGTGGATATAAAAAGTGTACACACAACTGTTAAAATGCCAGGTTTTTGTGATATAAAAAAATGAGACCACAATAAATAATTTCAAAACTTTTACCACCTTTAATGTGACGTATAACCTGCACAATTCAATTGAAAAACAAATAAATCTGTTGGGGGAAAAATATAAAAAATAAAAAAAATACAATAAGCTGGTTGCATAAGTGTGCATACTCTTAAACTAATAGTTTATGGAAGCACCTTTTGATTTAATTACAGCATTCAGTCTTCTTGGGTAGGAGTCTATCAGCATGGCACATCTTGACTTGGCAATATTTGCCTACTCTTCCTTGCAAAAGCAATCCAAATCTGTCAGATTGCAAGGGCATCTCTTGTGCACAGCCCTCTTCAAGTCACCCCACAGATTTTCTATTGGATTTAGGTCTGGGCTCTGGTGGGTCATTTCACAACTTTAATTTTCTTCTGGTGAAGCTATTCCTTTGTGTATTTGGATGTATGCTTGGGGTCATTGTCGTGCTGAAATGTGAAATTCCTCTTCATCTTCAGCTTTCTAGCAGACGCATAAAGGTTTTGGGCCAATAGTGACTGGTATTTGAAACTGTTCATAATTCCCTCCACCTTGATTAAAGCCCCAGCTCCAGCTGAAGAAAAGCAACCCCAAAGCATGATACAGCCACCACCATGCTTCTCCGTGGTGATGGTGTTCTTTTGGTGATGCAAAGTGTTGTTTTTTCACCAAACATACCTTTTGGAATTGTGGCCAAAAAGTTCAACCTTGGTCTCATCAGACCATAACACATTTTCCCACATGCTTTTGGGAGACCTGATGTATTGTTTTGCAAATTATAGCCAGGCCTGGATGTTTTTCTATGTAAGAAAAGGCTTCCGTCTATCAACAATACTCCATAGTCCAGACATATGGAGAATACGGGAGATTGTTGTCACATGTAGTACACAACCAGTACTTGTCAGAAATTCCTGCAGCTCCTTCAGTATTGCTGTAGGTCCCTTGGCAGCCTCCCTGACCAGTTTTTGTCTTGTCTTTTCATCAATTTTGGAGGGACATCCAGTTCTTTGCAACATCACTGTTGCCCCATATTTTCTCCACTTTTTGATGACTGTTCACTGTGTTCCATGGTATATCCCATGCTGTGGAAATTTTTTTGTACCCTTTTCCTGACTGATACCTTTCAACAGTGAGATCCCTTTGATGCTTTGCAAGCTCTCTGTGAACCACGGCTTTTGCTGTAGCAGGCAACTGAGTAAATATCAGAAAAATCCTACTAGGACAGCTGAACTTTATTTGGGTTTAATCAGAGCCTCTTTACTTGATGGCAGGTGTGTACCCAAGAAGACTGAATACTGTAATTAAATCAAAAGGTGCTTCAACAAAGTATTAGTTTAAGGGTGTGCCCACACAACAAAGTATTAGTTTAAGGGTGTGCACACTCATGCAATCAGTGTATTGTACATTTTTTATTTTTTATATTTATCCCCTAACATATTTGTTTGGTTTTCAATTGAATTGTACAAATTATAGGTCACATTAAAGGTGGGAAAAGTTTTGAGATGATTTATTTGTGGTCTCATTTATTTATATCACAAAAAATGGCATTTTTAACAGGGGCTTGTACATTTTTTATATCCACTATATTTATGATATTTTTTGCTTTATTTAAATAGCCACCCAAGGTATAAGTCATTTTTGCAAAATAAATGTTGAACCTCATAACAGGTATAAAAACAGAAAGAAACATATAAAGAGATAAAGGCATACTGTACTTGCACCATAAAAGCCTGGTACTGAATATTTGGTAAAAGGAATGCAGGAAATCCACCTTACTTCGATTTCTTCCCAGAGATGATATGTGAAATCTGGTAATAATTACAAATGCTGTCAATAAAGAAACAAATACTGGTATTTAATTTCAGTAGATGATGAGCTGAAAAATTGTTGAAATTCTATAGGTAAATCCATTCATAAATCTCTAACTGTGCACTTTTTTTTGGCTAGGCAAATTTTAGTAATTATAGTTGCCCTTTAGTATATGTATCAACTTTGATTAATAGTGTCTTATAAATATAAAAATGGCTAAACAACTACAAAGAACAAAGTAAAAGTGAAAAAGCAGCAAACCAGAGACCAGGAAGGAACCGGATCAGAAAACGTATAAGCTTTCATTTGTTTAATAAAACACCATGAACTTAAGCAGAATAAATACACAAACTTGAAACCACCCTTTAAATACTTGTCATGTGCAAAAAAATCATCCAATGACAAAATGCTTCAAATAAATTATTTAAATAGCCACTGTGATGTCATGAAAGTTTAAAAATATACTACAAATTTTTTTAACATTATATATGTATAAAACATGAAAATGTATATATAATAGTCAATAGTAACAAACTACTACACAGTGTTTCATCAAATAAAGCCCATTTTGTGAACAGCTTGGCTCACTACATCAAAGCCTTTGTAACTGAAGAAAACACTTGATGTTGTTTCATTTAGTCTTGGAGGGTAGTCTGCTCTTAAAGCTATCTGCCATTTACTTTCCCTGCATTCTAATAAGGCTTTAAAATTGCCCACCAAAGGACCACAAACTACCGTATCTAAGACAAAGAATATAAATTTCTTAAAATTGTTACATAATAAAACATGTTGTGTCAGTGCATTATTCCTGTCTTTGTTTCTCACTGCCAACACATGTTCAGAAATCCTTCTACTTAGTGACCTGATGGTCTTGCCAACATAAAAACTGGTACAAGAATTACATACTGTGAGATAAACTATACTCACAGAATCACACGTAAACCTGTCCTTTGCCCAAATAACTTTCTTGAAATGTTTCAACTCAACAGAACCTGCATTGGCTATGTATCTACATTGCCTGCAATGACCACAAGCAAAAGTCCCAGCAGGGTCTTTGACCCCATTTTGTGATGTCTTAGAAGTACTTTCAAGTATACTTCTTATGTTATATAGCTTTTTATAAGTGAACAAAGGTTCATTACCCAGGACTTTCACCAATTCAGAATGTCCAAGCAACACCTTCCAATTTTCATTAATAACACGTCTAATAATGTCTAGTTCATCTGAAATGGGTAATGGGAAGGCCAGCTCAAACACCTTGTTGTTTTGATTCACCCTACTTGCCACACTGAAATTGCCTCTCAAAATGGGACTAGCTAAACTGTCTCTGAGAGTTATAACTTCAGCAACAATGTTACGTAACCAAAACAAATCATAATCCCTGGCTATAAAAAATCCAGTCAGTTTGTTAACCTTACCATCAAAAACAGAATCTTCACTGGTCAAACGATTCAGCCTTATAAGTTGTCCTTTGACAACCCCTCTTTTCATATGTTGGGGGCAAGACTGTCCCTGTGCAGGTACTGATTGCCAAAAGTAGATTTCCTGTGGATACTACTACTGAAACTAAAATTGTCATCAAGTAGTTCCAAATGAATATCCAGGAAGTCTATTATTTTCCCAAACCCTCTCAGGGTAAAGTTCAAAACACTGGTTGAACAATTCAGGTTTTGCAAGAATAACTGGAAACTGTCAAGGTTCCCTTGCCACAAAAAAAAAAAAAAAAAAAAATCTTCAATATAATGCCTGTAAAATAAACTTTTCTTAGCCAAAGGATGTGTCACAAGAAATTTCATCTCCCACATAGCCATAACTAGGTTGGCGAAAGAAGGAACCACTCTAGAACCCATGGCCACACCAGAGATTTGCTGAAAAATACTAGTTCCAAACTTAAAAAAAACTTTCCAAAATCATTTCCATGAAAACACACAAAGTGTTGATCTTATCATTATCAAAGTCAGTATGACCAGTCAAATATTCCCTAAATAAACCAATTCCAGCTTCTCGATCCATACTTGTATAAAGGAAAGTGACATCAAGTGTTAAAAAAATAGTTGACATATCAAAATTTTCCAAATTAAATTCATGTAACAACTTTAATAGATGCCATGCATCTTTTAAATAAAACCTTGAACTTTGAACAATAGGGTTCAAAATTTTATCTAACCAAATAGAAATTGGTTCAGTCTTAGAGTATGCTGCTGACATTATGGGTCTAAAAGCGGGGGGGGGGGGCTTCTGCATTTGTGGACTTTAGGAATACCAAAGAGAACTGCTAACTTTGGATGTTCAACCTGTAAGAATAGGTATACTGAGTGTCCAATATTACCTTGACAAAACAAATCAAATAATAAAGTGGCAATACGCTTGAAACACAATAAAACTTAATTTATATTGACCTGTTTGTAGTTTCTATGGTCACTCAAAAGTTGCAGCATAGCATTTTCATAGTCCACAGTATGCATAATGACTAGGGCCCCACCCTTATCTGCCTTCATTACTCTTAGCTTTGTTAGTAGCTAAGTCAATTAATGCTTTCCTCTCTCCCTGAGTAAGATTATCAGTATTGTGGGACCATCTACTAATGTCCCTAAAATGCTGTTCACACAGTGTACCAAAAACTTGTAAGGAAGAGCATAAGGCAGGATTATAAGTACTTCTACATTTACATTGTTCTGTGGGTAAAACAGAAGCAGACAAACCATCAAAAATGAACTTCAAATTCAACTTTCTCAAGTATAACTTAAAATCCACAAACAAATTTACTACATTCACTTTGTTGGAAGGAATAAATGTAAAGGCCTAATAGGTGTCATCTGTTAAGTTAACATCAGACAAATTTAAAATGTCTATAACAAAATTTAAGTTCTCTTTTTGTTATTTCTGTTCCTGTTGTTCCCTTTCTTCCCTTGCTCCTTCTTGTGTGTGGCCTGATCTTCTTTCGACCACCTTGGGGTTCTCTGCACCCCTGATTTGTACACTAAAAAAGGTCCATTCATTGTGGACATAGCAGCACCAATATTGGGAGAATTATTAACAACATTCGTATTGCCAGCATCACACTGACTAGAAATAGAAGTAGAAACAACTGCATCTGTAAGACCATTAGTACTATCAAATGCACCAGTTGGTTTCACAGTTTGTACTGATATTAAATGTTTAGACAAAGGATAGGCAGTCTTATCTTTATAGGCAGCCAAGTCTCTCTTCAATTTTCTTTGTTTCCTATTAATAATGGTCGCCCTCTGCCTATCTACTTTGACGGAAATACCTTCATACAAAGTAGAAAAGCACTGGAAACATTTGGACCCCTTAACTTTCATGTTCAGAGTTTCCATGTCAGTTTTTAAGTTAGTAATATTACATTTATAATGGACAACCAACATTTTCATCAGGGCAACACCAGTACCATTACAAAGTTCAGTCAATTGCTGGTACAAAGTGTCTCCTTGTTGAACACAGTTAGGAAATTGAAATAATCTTAAGCCACGAGGCACGCAGCAGAGTCTTACACATTCTTCTAAATAAGCCACTTCTAACTGCAAAGAAATAATTTTTAAGGAAAGTTTTTCTAAAGAAAATATGTCATTTTTGTAAATGTCAAACTCATCTGAGAAGCTACTTTCAATAGTGGCACTTACTTGTATTTCCTGACTGTCCAATTTGAAGGGATTTTCAAACTCACTAAAAACATGAGAAACCACATCTTTATGTGAAATTCTGTTAGCTAATGTCCCAAGAACACAATTAGGATGAGAAACACCATCGCTGGATCCACTGAATGAAGAAACACCTCCATCTTTGTTTCACCCAGCCAACTGACTGAGGGATTGTTGTACTGAAGTCAGCATGCTACTAGCAATACTGCTCTGTAGCTGAACTCCTCCTCCTTGGTTACCTTGACAACAAGAAAAGCCTTTACAGATAGCAGCTATAATGTCATCCATAAAAGATTCGTTAGACACAAGGGATTTAACTAACACTGAATGGGTGGTTAAGTTCAATAAACAGTCCTGTGTAAGCTCACTTTCTACCATAATGCTGCCCAAATGCCTCCAAAATCAACCAAAAATGGCTAAACAACTCCAAAGAAAAAAGTAAAAGTGAAAAAGCAGCAAACCAGAGACCAGGAAGGAACCGGACCACAAAACTTATACGCTTTCATTCATTTAATAAAACACCATGAACTTAAGCAGAATAAATAGACAAACTTGAAACCACCCTTTAAATACTTGTCATGTGCAAAAAAATCATCCAGTGACAAAATGCTTCAAATAAATTATTTAAACAGCCACTGTGATGTCATGAAAATTAAAAAATACACTACAATTTTTTTTAACATTACATATGTATAAAAAAACATGAAAATGTATATATAATAGTCAATAATAACAAACTACTACACAGTGTTTCATCAAATAAAGCCCATTTTGTGAACAGTTGGCTCACTACATCAAAGCCTTTATAACTGAAGAAAACACTTGATGTTAATAGTTTCATTTAGTCCCGGAGGGTAGTCTGCTCTTAAAGCTATCTGCCATTTAGTTTCTCTACATTCTAATAAGGCTTTAAAATTACCCATCAAAGGACCACAAGCTACTTTATCTAAGACAAAGAATGTAAATTTCTTAAAATTGTTACATAATAAAACATGTCATGTCAGTGCATTATTCCTGTCTTTGTTTCTCACTGCCAACACATGTTCATAAATCCTTCTACTTAGTGACCTGATGGTCTTGTCAATATAAAAACTGGTACAAGAATTACATACTGCGAGATAAACAATACGCACAGAATCACATGTAAACCTGTCCTTTGCCCAAATAACTTTCTTGAAATGTTTCCACTTAACAGAACTTGTATTGGCTATGTATCTACACTGCCTGCAATGACCACAAGCAAAAGTCCCAGCAGGGTCTTTGACCCCATTTTGTGATGTCTTAGAAGTTCTTTCAAGTATACTTCTTATGTTACATACCTTGTTATAAGTGAACAAAGGTTCATTACCCAGGACTTTCACCAGTTCAGAATGTCTAAGCAACACCTTCCAATTTTCCTTAATAACACACCTAGTAATGTCCATTCCATCTGAAATGGGCAATAGGAAGGCCAGCTCAAACACCTTGTTGTTTTGATTCATCCAACTTACCACATTGAAATTACCTCTCAAAATGAAACTAGATAAACTTTCTCAGAGATTTATAACTTTAGCAACAATGTTACATAACCAAAACAAATCATATCCCCTGGATATAAAATAATCTAGTCAGTTTGTTAACCTCACCATCAAAAACAGAATCTTCACTGGCCAAATGACTCGACCTTATAAGTTGTCCTTTGACAACCCCTCTTTTCATATGTTGGGGGTGAAGACTGTCCCTGTGCAGGTACTGATTGATAAAGGTAGATTTCCTATGGATACTACTACTGAAACTAAAACTGTCATCAAGTAGTTCCAAATGAATATCCAGGAAGTCTATTGTTTTCCCAAACCCTCCCAGGGTAAAGTTCAAAACACTTGTTGAACAATACGTGCATGAGCAAACCAACAATAGTTTATCCAAATCCAAACCTCAGCAAAGTAAACAAAAGAGACTAGAACTTTAATTCCTTCCATTTAATAACTAATCACAGCTCAATAATATACCATTTTCAATGCCAATGCATTTTTATCACTATTATATATTGCTATTATTATACTGACAAAAATGCATTTACATTGAAAATGATCTGTTAGTGAGCTATGATGAGTCAATAAACATTGGAAGGAATTAAAAGTTCCAATTTATTTTGCTTACTGTGCTGAGATTTTACATTAACTGCATGTACTAATAAAAACTGTATACTTTTATTAGCAGTATTATTTAGAACATTGACACCCTTAATAATTTTGTCCAACCAGCTTTTCATATGAAGACCAAATTAATAGGCATATCTGACTATCCAAGTGAAGGAGCTTATGTATTTGTCGAGACATTTATTACCTTTAATTATCCTCTTTTTTGAAACTGGCATCATTATTATGTTCTCTAATAATGAGCTACTTCCTGTGCCCAAAGTAGAGGGTCTGATTCCCTTTGTCTGGGTTTGCCTGCTGTGTGAGTCTGATGTCCAGAAACTCTGCTCCACGGTCAGACCAGAAAAGGGAGAGATGTGGACAGTTGGCTTACCTGGTCAGCAAATAGGTAAAAAACAATAAAAGTAATTGTCATCATATTTCATGAAGTATATTGAATTTCCTTTTTAATTTCTTATCCTTGATTCTAGTGGAATGTTTCATTTATCTTCCATCAGCTTAGCTTAATGATCTGTCTGTTAGACATTTTCTCAAACCTGCAAACTTTGTCTTTCAGAAATAAAAACAACTGCCTCACACTTACTAAAATCAGATTTGTTTTACTGGCTCATCACCCCTAAAATATCTTGTGTTTATTTTTTTACTTTTTCATATTATTACATGTTATATTGCAAAAGAAGATATGTTTCTCATAGGCTCTTCAGTCATGGCCTAGGCCTGGAGGTATGAAAATGGAATAATATTTAAAGAAAAGAAGATATTTCAAGCATGGGCAGTAATGCTCTTCTAGCCTGCTAATATACCAAAACAACTGTTCCCATAATGTGTTCAGGCTGTTCTTAAACATATCTAACTTAATGCCTGCTTTGAAGTGATTTGGTAGTATATTCCATGCATAAGTTATTCTCTTAGAGACCCAGTTAGTACACTTCTCATTCCTATCGAATTTTCTACATAGGTTTGTCTGATGATTCTCTATTACTTTTTCATAACCCCAAACATTCCCAAAAGGAGTTGTCTCTAAATGTCATAGATACCTGAATAAGGTCTCCTCTTAAATATCTATATGAGACATTGTACAAGCTTAGACATTTTAGTCTTTCATAATAACTTAAATTTTCCCATCCATGGATGCCCGTGGTATACTTCCACTGTACCCTTTCCAGATTACTCATGCTTGTTTTTTATAAGGTTTCCATTGTTGTTCCATACTCAGTTTTCAGTCTAATATAAGTAACAAACAATGACTTCATCATTTCTGATTCCCTAGACCTATAGTTCTACAACTATCATTAACCAGTTGGTTGATATGATTAGAAAACCTCAAAGCTGGATTTACCCATGCACTCAGGTCCTTAAATGCTCTATAGTTTCGATCACTGTGTGCTGTATTACATTTTCAGTTTTCTATTTATGTTTCTCAAATCACATATGCTTAGTTTTTGATGTATTTATCAGCATATTATTCTCCTGTGCCCAAATGGTCGATTTAGTGAAGTTATTTTTCAGACATGCCTTATCTGTAACACATGTAATCAGGTTATCCTATTTCAGGTCATCTGAATATAGACTGTAGAACACCTCAGATGAAAAAGTTAGGTCTGAAAGATACAATCTAAGTAAGGGTCTAGGATAGAGCACTGTGGCACACCCTGACTGTAACCAAGGATTTTGCCGATCCAGTTGCTGTATGATACTTGCCACATCCTATTTGTAAGCCATGCAGCCATCCTTCTTATCAAGAGTACATCAATACCTAGTTGTACTAATTTATTCATCAGTGTTTTGTGTATGACCCTGTAAAATGCTGAAGTTAAATCTATGTTATTATATTGTTATAGAGCATCATGTTACAAGTGCTGATAGATCTAGTTTCAACATATGCATACTGATATATGGTTTCAAGTTCCAATCTTTCCAGTATTCTTCTTTATTTGTATACAACATGCAAATAAATGTATGGGTTTGTATGGCTCTGGGTTTGTCCTTCTCCAATTCCTTTAAAGACAGGTTTAATGAGTGCATGTCTCCAAACCTGAGGAATCTCTCCACATTTAAATGACCTAACAAATAAGAGATATAATAGTACTGTAAGCTCATGTCAAACTGCTCTCAGGTCATTATTGCTAAGTCCATCTCACCCCTGGGCTTTGTTTGGATCCAGTTTTTCAATATAATCTAATTTGATTTCAGTATCTGAGGCTACCTAGATGTCACTAGAAGAAGGTATCACCCACTTTGTGGAGCCAAACTACTTTACAAAAAGTTTTGCAGTTATATATGTGAATACATTTTAGAATCTACATACAGTTTATCAGTACCTACCACATCTTGTGTATCTATGAAATGGTTTCATATTATGCTCAATATCTTTATATAAATTTTCTTCAGATATTTCTTGATCTTGTCTCACACTATGTTTAATTTGTCCAGAGTGTTTATTTCAGTTTTCAAAGTCATAGTTTGACCTCTTTTCCATTTCTTATATTGTTGTATCTTACCTTAATCAAGTATCTTGTTCTTATAAAAATATATCCTGTTAAAGTTCTGTGCCTAAAACCAGGTGTTAAACATTTTTATGATTTTTTGCACTCAATTTCACTTTCAAAACTTTCCACATTCCTTATGCAATTTTTCTACTGAACTCCTCACGCTGATTAGTTTTACATAGTGACTGTTTTGCTTCCATAAAATCTGTTATTAATCTTCTGTGTACTGGTTTAGATTTCAGTTTGGAAGAATTATCTAGCAAAAAAATCAACCTTTATAACCCCATGATCACTGCACATCAATAGTAGTAAAACTTGACATGAAGTAACAGTAATTTCTTAAGGAACACAAACAATGTCTAGTAAGTTTTGTTCTCTGGTAGATGTTTTTATAATCTGAAGCAATTATCATTCCTGAACATACATTGTAAATAATTATATGGTTCCAGTCTGTCTCAGGTAAATTTAAGTACCCAGACACTATTATTATTCCTTGCTGTGCTTCATGCAAGAATTGTATGAATTCCTCTAAGTCATCAGCACTTGACTTTGGTGGACTGTACACTCCAACAGTTGTTGTATGTGCCAGGGTTGCCCTTATTGTCACAGTTGATGTGATCCCCCTTAGTCTGCAGTTCATTCTTTTTATTTAAAAATAAAAATTTTGATTTTTATTTATTGAAATGGAGTCCTGGAGTCATGTGACATTTGTCAATTAATATGCCTAATTCTTCTAATGTCTCTTTTATATTAGATAATGTTAGTAGTATGTCATCCAGCAAATAGCATTACTTTAGAACCGTATTGTTCGCAAACATCCATTCCTTTGATTTTTATATTGTTACAAATTGAATCTGCCAATATTTCAATATCCAGAGCAAATAGAATCGGTGACATGGGACATCCTTGTTTAGTGCCTTTTGTTATATGTATAGATTCAGAGGTAAAAGGACCTAACTTGACATACGCTAAATTATTTGTATATATATTCTTTAGGAGATGAACAAAGGATGCAGTAAATTCAAATAGCATTAGGATTTTGAATAAATAGCCCCAATTTAGGGAATCAAAGGCTTTCTCTATATCTAAGCCAATTATGAGTGTTTCTTTATTTTCTTTATTAACATACTCTATAAGAGAAATTATCCTTTTAACATTGTCATGTGTATGTCTATGATATATAAATTCAGTTTGATCATTATTTATTGTTTTAGGTAGTGGCATTTTCATTCTGTTAGTTAATATTGTCATAAATATCTTATAGTCATTATTTCATTATGATATAGATCTATATGAGGTACAGAGGTTTGAGGATTTATTTTCCTTTAGGATTGATGGGATTAAGAAATATCTCCAAGATGGTGGTATTAAAGCTTGTGACTGAAATGTTAATATAGTTTTATGGAAGAGGGACAGTATCTTTGAAGGAAAAAGTTTATATATTTCCAAAATTATGCCATCCATACCTGGAGCTTTATCATTTTTACCCTCTTTTATTGCATCTGTAATTTCTTTGTAGAATATGGGTCCTTGCAGATCTAATTTTAATTTTGCTGGTATTTTTTGATATTAGAACATTTTTCATCTAGATTTAATTGATCGATATGTTTATTTTCTTTTTGGAAATGTTCCATATAGTGATTTCTATAGGCATCAAGAATGTCACCTATATCTGAGACATTTTTCCCTTTCTTTTCATGGAAGATACTTTTAATGTTATTAGCTTTTGATTGTATTTTGATTCTTGTGGATAAATTATGTAGATATTTCGGAGAAGTGGGCAAGGTGTTAATTTTTACTTTTTCTAAAGCTAAACTAGTTTTATGTGTTAGAATTTCATTGTATTTATTGTTTAATATTTGCACTTTCTTTTTCATCTCCAAATGATTTTGATTTTTGTCGGCTTTTACTGACAAAAGTTTGGACTGTAGATCTAATAATTCAGACTCCCATTTTCTGACTTTGTTTATACCAAGTTAGGGTTTTACCATATATGTGAGCTTTTATTGAGTCCCATACCATTATTTTATTTATCTCTGTGGTGTAATTAATATCTAAGAAGAACTGTAATTCAGATAATTACCAGGGTTTGAACTCTTTAATTTTAGTTCTATATGCTGGAATTCTGGAGTTAAAGTTTGTACCCATTTTGAAGTTTTAGTATCAATGAATTGTGGTCTGCAAAGGGGCAGAGAGTGATTGAGAAATTAATGACTTAAGAGTGTAAGTCATGGGCAGCAAATATTTTATCTATTCATGTTTGGGTACCAAATCTGTGATCTTGACGGGAAAACAACAAATATTTATCTTCTTTAAATTTGAAAGTATCTACAAGATAGAATGATTCTACCCCCTTGTTTAAAGCTTATGATACAGCACATGTATGCAGTGGTCTTTTATTTGTAGTTTCATAAATATCAAATCTACAATTAAAATCTCCTCCTTATATTAAGTTGCCTTTATATTTATTGGAAATGAAATCCAAGTGTTTTTTTAACAGTTCCTGTTCCAATGCCTGGGAACCAGCATAGCTTGGCTAGGGTCCATATTCTGTTATTATATTTAACCATTACCAATCCCATAAAGCCTTCTTTATCTTCATACTTATAAATGATTTCTGGTTAATCACATTTGTTTTCCATAAAATTGTTACCCCTTTTGTCTTTGCCTTATAAGTGGATTGCTCCAATATCATGTATTCCTTAGGATTCCATTTGTAATTGTCATTTGTTTTGAAATGAGTTTCTTGAAGGAAGACAATTTGCCCTTCGTTCAATTTTAAATATCTTCAGTAGATTTGATGTCTTGCTAGGACTGTTTAAGCCATTGGTATTTAAAGATAATAAAGTTAAATCCATCTTAGGTTATTTAGACTATGTATTTTTTGCTTTATTGTGACTATTAAACATTTTCCTCTGTTAACTATAACATATATGTTTGAGCTTTTAAAGGAAAATTATCAGTTTTATACTTTTAGTGTTTACCAATAAAGTAATGTTTTGGTCAGACATACTAAAAATGTTTTTGTGAAATAAATTTAAATTAATAAATGTTAACAAAACTAAGATCCACACTAGCCATGGAATGAAAATCATTCCTCATCTGATGGATAAAACTAAGTCCATCAGATTATCACTCATACGTTGACAATCCAGAACTTCTGAGCTCCATAAATTGAATTATCATATGGAGAATATTTGTAATAGGAATAAGCAATATTTATATTATTTTGAACAGATATAGTACTATTGTAGATTAGTCAGAATTCTAATACAATATAAATTTCTACTTATTGTTTAAGCAATTAATATTTACATGAAAGATAGATAACAAGCAATTCAATCATAGTAAAGTAGGATGCATCATATATAAGACCTCAGTAAAAGATTATAGCACACAGTTATTTAACATAGTCACCCTTATTGATGAAGTCTTTCAAAACTTATTACTTAATATAAATAGATGGTAATAATATTTATACCTAATGTTTATAATACAATGTATTGTACTGGATATATCAGAAGTTATATTTCATTGTTTGTCAGCATTTAAGAAATCACTTTGCTGCTAACTTACTTAAAGCATCAAGTCTGTTTTATGTGAGCAGTGATGAAAGTTAGTGCATTTTAATTATCAGTGCATCCCCCCTTTTCCTACACATAAGGATTTTTATATCTGTCATTTATTATTATAAAATGAGTGAAATTATAGGTTAAAAACAACAAATTCACTTATTGTGATTAATGATTACAAGTTCCCTTTCCATATTCATAAATTGCCATTTTATGGCATATACTGAAAGTTTTTAGATTTAAATGGCAACATTCTATTTTGTATAATCAGCAAAGGTTAAACTGAGTGATTATTGTCAAGTTAGTACTATTTGTTCAGAATATGATTGTTACATTCTGTGACATTCCTAGTTCAGGCTTCTATTGTTTCCCTTGAACAACTTTGTCAGTTTGATGTCATGTATAAAACATTAGTTACCTTGGTAACAGCCTAAGTATTATTTATGGGTTGGGAGGGTGGCCTAATGGTTAAGGTGTTTGCCTTACAAACACAAGGTGCAGGGATTGAATCTCACAAGGGATAATTGACTAGGCTTAAAATGGCTCACAAGGGCAGTTAGCTTAGTACTAATCTATGAACCTATGAACCTATTATGGTCAAGATGGGTTACAAAACCACAATTCAAGTTAAAGCAATTATATGACTTGTTATGCACATTTACTTATATGAGAAAATCATCATGCTTCCCCTTGATGTTCAATGTAGTATATGTCATTTATGACAAATTAAAACAGTAGTGTTATTATACACAAGCCCATGCTATTAAACTGAGTGTCTATTGTCAATTTAATACTATTAGTTCAGAATATGATTGTTACATTCTGTGACATTTCAAGTTCAGGCTTCTATTGTTTCTCTGGAACAACTTTGTCAGTTTAATGACATGTATAAACATTAGTTACCTTGGTAACCGCTTAAGTCTAATATATGGTCAAGATGGGTTACAAAAACTACAATTCAAGTTAAAAGTATTTCATGACTTGTTGTGCATATTTACTTATATAAGAAAATAATCATGCTTCCCCTTGATGTTCAATGTAGTCTATGTCATTTATGACAAGTTAAGACAGTAGTGTTATTATACACAAGCCCATATTATTAAATCATGCCTTTAATATCTAAATTCAGCAGACTGCTTCATTTTATATGACAATTATATATTTTATGTCTAGATTTACAAAATCATACATTACGTAACTATTGTGTGTGTATTTTTTGGCTGTTGCTTAGTTATTTGAGGCACCACAAGCTGTAATGCTTATTCTTATTATTAGCTCCTTCCAAGCAAGTTTATACAGTCCATAGACTTTAAATTATGAGACCCTTCTAGTTTCTTATTTGTTATATTTCCATCCTTACATACACACATATCAGTACTTCAAGCATGAGCAACAATACCCATTCAGTTTTGCCAGAATACCATTCACTAGTTCATATGGTGTTTTTCCAGGCTGTTCTTATAATATCCAAACCAGTATTTGTCCTGCTCCATTTTACCAGCCTGTTCCATGCAGTGGCCACTGTGCCAGTGAACCACTCAACACACCTTCCATTCACACAGATATTTCCATGAAGGAAATAACATATCTGGTGACTCTCTAGCACTTCCTGGCAATCCCAAACACCCCTAGAATCAGCTATCCCCATATGTCCAACACGTCCAAGCAAGCTGACCTCCCAGACTACTGCAAAGGCTTCTGCACAAGACCAAGCGCTCTTAGTCTTTCACAATAACTCAGACTTCCACTCTTATGTAAGTCCTTAATGTGTTTGGACCAAAATACATTTTAAATATAAAATTGTGCTTATTATTATTTTTTTAATCAAGAATCAACTTAATGAACTAAACAAAGTGTTGGGAGACCATCAATATGTGCACATGTGGATTAAAACAGCCCTTTTATTATATATATATATATATATATATATATATATATATATATATATAATATATACATATATATATATATATATATATATATATATATATATATATATATATATATATATATATATATATATATATATATATTTATGTATTTTTTGTTAAACCAAAAACATTGCCGAGAATGATCTCGGAGGCTCTTCAGAGCCATTAAGCATCATCATCACTCAGTCTCCATTACCATAGCAACCTGGGTGCATCTGTTTCTGTTAGTGTGTCTGTGTACTGCATACCAGAGTCTCACGATGCACCTGAAGCAAAGCTTCACTTCACTGCAACTTCAAGCCTTTCAGTGAGTCAGCAGCCAGGAAAAGAATAGAGAGCAAACAGATAAAAAAAAAAAACTCCCAACAAGCCACCACAAGAGAAAACACATTTTTCCAGCCTTCCCACCTCTCACTCAGCAGATGTATAAACAAACTATTCTCTGCACAAATATCACAAGTCACAGTTTTATCCACCCCCTTCCCCTAGATCCAGGCTAAAACGTCTCTTCCTAATACACAAGTATCAGTAAACCTCGATCACAAGCCACAACCCACAGCTTTCTGGAGATGAAAACACTCTACTGTTAATGCTATTATATATGATGCTAATTTGTTACATTTGAGTCTGAACTCTGATGAATGGTACCCTGTTGAATTAGTTAATTAATTACTTAAATTATTATAAGTAAAAACAAAGAAAAATTAACAAGATAAGTATTCATTGAGTTCAAGTAGAGGCATAGAAACATCTATGTTTATATTATATGTTGCTTTGTTTGGCTTATATATTATAAATAGTAACCCATCTTGACCTGCCTTTGTTTGTGAAGAATTACTGGAATCTTTGAACATTCTGAATAAATCATTACTGTTTCTCAGTTGTTTAAGAAACCCTCCTGTTTTTTTTAAATAAAAATAGATGACAAGTGATGTACCATATCAGTTGATACTTTGAGAGATGTAGTTGTAAGAGTTATTTTTTTTTTTTGGACACCTATCTTGGAATCAGTTTTTTGTTTCTTCTTTCTAGCATCAGTCCAAGGATTTGTTTCTTTTATTCTTTTAAAAGTAGGGGCCATCCATTCCATTTCCTCTGGGATAGACACTATATTGTTATTTTTGATGAATATGGTAGCTTCTTCTAAGTCATTAAAAGTTCTCACCTCATTGTCAAAAAGTGTTTTTATCTTGGCTGGAAAGGCCAGCTGTGCTTTAATGTTGTTTTGTTTCAACAGTTTTATTATTGGCCAGACTTTTTTCCTTTGTTCTAGTATTCTGGAAGAATAATCATTGTCAAACCTTATCAGACTTTGATTGTATTTTAAGGGTGATTTTCTCGAAGCAGATTTTAATATTAGTTCCTTGTCCAGAAATAAAAGAAATTTATAACTGTGGATCTAGGTGGAGTATTTGTCGAGGTAGAAGCAAGTTTTCTCAGTGCTCTATGTGCCCTTTCAATTCCAAATGAAAGTCCCTCTTTCAAGTCTAAAAATTCATGAATCCAGGTCATTACGAATGAAATAATGTCTTCTCCTTCAATGTTTTCAGGCAGACCAAAGATCCTTATGTTGTTTCTCCTTTCCCTGTTTTCGAAGTCATCTATTTTGTTAAGCAGCCATGTATTCCGTTTAAGCACATATTCTTTTTGGCATTCTTCCTCTTTGAGTCTCCCTTCAATGTCATTTAGAAAAGTCTCTATATTAGTTATTTTTGTATGGTGTTGCTGTAATACTTCCTTAAGAGTATCGGTCTGTTTTTGAGAATTTAATTTGAGGTTTTCTAAGTCATTTTTAAACCCATGCATCTTCAAAGATAGTTACTGTAAGGTAGATGTCATCAGTTGCAGTTCTTTTTTCAAAGCAGCATCTGGATGAGAATTCCTTGAGTTGTTCATATTCAGTGACTCAATATATTTTCGAGTTACTTGACATGAAAATTTTTGTATATCTCCACCAAAATTGATATTTATGTAGTTTAGAAGTTTATCCATAGATTTCTGAAATTTTAAACTTGAAAATAGTAAAATGTTCCTATATTATTATACTAGTTTATGGAGCTTTCAAAATTCACTGCTTTCAGTTGGCCATCTAGGCTCCACCTCCTCAAACTTCTTTTTTCACAGTAAAGATTAATAAATTACAAACCAGCATAGGGCTGTTTCAGATAAGCTCTGGATATGAGTAACAAAAATAACATAACACAGTCTAATAGCAGATAAGAGTTTGAAAAAATACATTTTTAACTATTATCTATGAAACACTGACTTGGATACATCAAACAGATAGTCTTTTATTTTCATATATGAAATTATTTTGTTCATGTCAAAAATATGAAGGCATGATATGTGACCAATAGCATTAAATCAAGCTGAAAAGCACAATAAATGTGTGTGTGTTTGCATACATCTATGTGTCTGAGTCTATCTATATCTTTATCTATCTGTATCTATATCTGTATATCTATATGTGTGTGTGTGTGTGTGTGTGTGTGTGTGTGTGTGTGTGTGTGTGTGTGTGTGTGTGTGTGTGTGTGTGTGTGTGTGTGTGTGTATGTGGGTGTGTGCGTGTGTATATATCTATATATATATATATATATATATATATATATATATATATATATATAAAACCTCTAATGATAAAAGGAAAATAAATTTCCGATTTGAGTGCTTTCATTCTTTATTTATCCAAATAAATAAATAAATAATAAATAAAGAGCAAAAACACTCAGATTGGAAATTTATTTTTCTAGTTCTTTTTCCTTCCCTCATTAGACTTTTTTTTATTGTATTTAATGTTTCTTAGTACCTCTTGGCTAGTTTTATAGTACAATTTGTATCTCTCGCTGTCTCTCTCTCTCAATATATATATATATATATATATATATATATATATATATATATATAAAGTCTTTCGGCCTTTTACTGGTTAGGGGTCGCCACAGCAGATCTCCGGTCTGCTAATGATTGGCAGTGAATTTTCAAGGTACTGAGTTGCCAGCCTGATGCCCAAACTTCAAAGAAGGCACACCCATTCATGCACACACCTACCTGCATGTCTTTAGACGTATTGCTTAAGTACCCCTGCTATTACTCTTTCCCCATTTTTACTGCACACTGCTGGATATTTTATTATAATTATGATTTCTGAAAGGTAAGTAATAATATTGTCTAGCACACACTGATTGAGTTCTGTTTTTGTTATGTAATCCTATTTACCTGGGTGCAAGAGAGCTGGGAACTCTGATAGGCCCTGGGTCTTCAGAGCATGCACAGATCGACTGAGTGAACTGTGCTTCTCTGTAATCATGTTTCCTCATTTGATGTTCTCACTTTAATCAGTTTGGAAAAGCATTATTTGCTTTCCATTGATCATTGCTTATGTGCCGCATTCCAGTTTAAGCCATCCTCCCATTTCTGTAATATATTTTACTCTAATCTACTGATGTTGAAAGCCCTTCCTTTCTTATATTTTTATTACAGTCAACATCACCATTTTAGTGATTCCCATGAACCAGTAAGTCATAGTAAGCTTTATATTATCACAAGTATCTTCTTCTGAGCGTTATTAAAGGCATTTTTCATTTATCTTTCACACTGTTTTAACATGCTTCTTCTACATATTGCAAATAGCTGATACTATGTCCATATTCTACTGTAAGACGTGCTAGATTTATAGCACTGTACCACAATAAAGTTTATGCAGTTGTTACATTGGTAATCTGCCTCCCTGCAAGTGAAGTACTGTTTTCTAGCATTTTATGCTGCCTTTGTTCACTGTCTGTGCAATAGTGAACTACTGTCTTGTTTACTGAACTATGTTTTGCAGTACTTGAACTGAGAAGTGTTTCGTAATGTTGCTTGGTACTGTTCTCTATATGCCTTCCCCAGCATCAGCTCTCTGCTATTTAATCCCCCCCCCCCAACAGAACTGTTTCTTACTTACTTTTCTGCTCTGTGTAAACCTGTTGAGAAAAGAGTTATGTGTTCCATCTGTTCTGTGGCTATCTTACATCTTTGTACTTCGTCTGGGTGAAGCATCTCCTGCAACCTTTATTTAAGAAGTAAGATCTGATCAGATCTGCAACTTTTCCCAAAGTATGTCTGGCTGTGCTACAACTTTTTTAGCAAGGCATACCCCCCCCCCCCCACACACACACACACACACACACACACTTTATTAACAGGCTTCTTTCAAGCAAACAAATATCTCCCCTTAAAAAAATAAAAACAGTAAAGGCCTACTTTTCTATTATTTTGCAGCAAGCTACCTAGAATGTTGAAATTGTAAAAACATATTTTTATGTTTTGTACAACCATGGAAATTGCTTAAATGGCCTTACTGTTACACTTTCCTCATTTTACTGCACACTGCTTGATATTTTATTGTAATTATTGTTTATAAAAGTCAAGTAAGTAATATAGTCTAATACACACTGATTGTGGTCTGGTTTTAGGTAGGTACTAATCTATCGGCCCTAGGGCCCATACAAGCCTAGCCAAAAAATGTACCCTGGCTTTCGCCACCCAAGAAAATTATTTTCCTGTGCCCCTGTCGAGCAGAGCCACAGAAGTGATCCCCGGGGTGATTATTATATTAATCCTGTTTACCTGGCTATAAAAAATCTGATAATGCTAATCATTCCTGGGCCTTCTGAGCATGCTCAGACTGATCAAATCATGCTCAGTATGTCTCATTCCTTACTTTGCTTTCCTCATGCACTCACTTCCCCGCCACCCGCAAACTTATTCATTTATTCAGTCTGTTTCCTACCTCAGTAAATAATACATAAAATATCTTTCCTCGTGTTCTCATTCTTCTTACTAATGCCAGTCTCATTCAATCACTCACCACTCTTAGATCTCTTTACCTCATTCAAATGCATTCAGCACCATTTACCCTAAAGTCATTATACTCCCTACAACTTCTTCTTTGCTCTACCCTCCTGTACAACTACAAACCCATCTACACTCATCCCTTCACTGCTATCCTATAGACCCATAATCTCATTCAATTCATGCATACAAACACACATACATACATACATACATACAAAATTGTGCCACTACAACTGACATCCCTTTATCACTAACTACCTCCTAAAACTTCCCAAATTCCTCATACTGTTCACAGCCATATTCCTCCCCTTAGTCTTATGTAGCCACATCGAGTCAAATCCAAGCCCAGACACCTTGCCCTGCTTTGTTAATGCACAAAGCATTCAAAAAAAAGAGACCAAACTAAGCTCTTTTATCTCTATATACAATGCACAAATCGCTGCTTTCACAGAATCCTGGTTAAAGCCACAAGGTCCCTGCACACGCCACTTCTTCCCAGGCTAGGATTACTTTCCTTATGTCAGGCCAGGATTAAAGTAACGAGGATGTAGTCTTCTTCTTTTCATTTCAGACATCAACATACAAACTCCATGTTCAAACTAATGCCTCCTAAGATACTCTTCCAAATTGGTTAATAACACAAATCCACTCATTGCTAGTTCTCCAGTTCTTCTAGATGTTTCCTTTCTCCCTCTTCCTGCTTCATTGCAAAAGCTTAATAACCTACTCAAGTACATGGCCTCCTCTGTTTGGAGCATCAAAAATCTTATTCTTCTTGTGACATTAACCTCAACCTCCTTGGCTTCGCCTCACAAAACTACATACTTGAACTTCTCAGTTAATTTACTTTCATACAACTTGGCTCAGAATCCACCAGATCCAATCCTTCCTCATCACATCACTCACTGCTTGATCAAATAATCACAGACAACCCCTCACTTATTTGCTATATCTGTATCTGTCTCCCATCCTAAGTGATAACTGCCCTGTAAGGTTCAACATCCACCTTGATTGCAAAAAATCGTCTCTAAATATCATTACACTCATAAGTCACAAGTAAACATTACCAAACTAAGCACATTGTACCTCTCCTTGAAGACCTTAAATTTGACTCACCTGCAGGAACTGACATCCTGTCCTCCTGTTTCACTTTCCAAAGTAGGGAGTACATTGTTACTCCTCTGCTACAGATATGCAGCCTTTGCTTAACTCAAAACTGTATGCCCAGTATATGGAAAACAGCAAGAATCATGCCTCTACCCAAATAAATCCAAGCTATCCAGTGATTACCACCCAATCTCTGTCCTCCCTACCCTTGAGAAAAATGGTCTATAATCAACTCTCAAACTGAGCATGTCAATAATACTTTCTATTTTTTCAAGACACGTGATTTATGGTCTTGCCACAGCATTTCCTCTGTACTTTGGACCTTCAGTGATCACACAGTTTTAGCTATGGACAAAGATCTCCTTACTGGAGCCATATTTATAGAACTTAGAGACTCTCATCTGGCTGAACACCAGATCCTGTTTAATAACCTTACTAATGTTGGGATTAGCTATGATGCTATTCTCTGGTTCCAAAATTATCTATCCCACTGACATTTCTTAGTAAATTTTAACAATCATCCCCATCAGTCCCTAACTTAAAGACATTCCTCAAGGCTCCATACTGGCCCCTCTTTTTTTCTCCATTTTTATAAATTAAGTTATGTAATTGCCTTAGTGTGGGTAAATAACATGAATTAAGTTATGTAATTGCCAAACTATTAAATTAATGGTTTGGCAAAAAAAAACTAATGGTTAACTTTTTGCCAAACTATTAATTCAGCAGTTTGGCAATTGGATAACTTAATTCACAATTGTTTCCCCAAACTAACAGAGCATAATTAGAGTTGAAACCCTACCTCTTTACTGCTCATTAATATTAATGCTGTAGACAGGAATTTGTATGTTTAGTCTTCTGTGTATGGAAGAATTTTTTAAATATTTGCAAACTGGTCTGAAATGAACTTTGATGCATGTGGACACATTTTATGTAGAAACCAGAGATTATTTTGCACATTTAAACATGATCTTTAACAATGTTATTGAGCAAGTTTATAGCTTTAGATACCTGTGAGTCTGGCTTGATCCCTCAGTTAATTTCCACCATCATCTTGAAACCACCCAGCAAAAGATAAACTCCCTACTCTTCTGGGCCAACAAAATCTCCTCTTTCCTCTCCTGTCCAACAAGGAATACTATTGGCAAATGACATTTGGGAACAAACCCATTTGTCTAGGGATATCTTCGGGTGTGGGTCACGTAGGAATAGTAATGGGAGTTAAGATGGTGGTGGAAGAAAGTTAGTTAGTGTGGTGGGGATGGAAGAGTTAAATTGAGAAGGTAGGAGGTTTGGGATGAAATGAGGTAAGTGCAAGGAGGGGCTTAATTAGTTTTGTGTGAGTGTAACTGGGCAAGGGATCAAATTTTCGCATGAATTTGCTACAGAGCAGGTCTACATCCGAGACGACCTGTAGGAACTTTGGTGGTCAGCTAGGCCTTGAGTTAATAGTGTATGAAGGATGAAGTGAGTACTAGTGGTATAGTATTTTCTTTTCTCTCTCTAATATTCTATTTTAAATTTATAATTGTCCTAACTGTGATATTAGTGCATTGACAGCCGGGTGATGGTTCTTAGTTTAATACAGTTAATTTTCCAAGGGGTGGAGATAAATGGTATATGTTAAATAAATTAACTAAATTTATTTTGAACATTAATATGTTGTCTTCCTTACGTTTAAATAATGAGGTGAATTGGTACAGTGTAGGGGATTAAATGAGCTATAAGTATTGAAAATATTTTCCATTTTCTTCTTCCACCTTCTCTTTACTTCCTTCCTCAGTTATTTTGCTTTAATTTGCTTTATTATTGAGAGTGTGAATGAATGAATTAAAATGGGTAAGGGAAGGTATAAATGAATGGCTGTATTGCATTAAAAAAATTTGTTTCCCTGTGAAGGCATCTGTAGATGTTCTATGGAGTTTCATTCACCCGTTGTATGAGTGGCTTTTGCTGCAGTTTATCTTAAATGATTTCAGTGGTGGTGGTGATAGGATGGTTATTCCTGCTGATTCTGTGGTTTGGCTGCTTTCATCTGAGCTGAAATTCTCATTTCAGGGTGTTTCTGCAGGTCATTTGGCATCTGTGGGTAATGGTTTCTCACAGCGCATGCGCAATGTACTGTTAACTTGGATCAAATGTGTGGTATGTGTATACCTCTCAGCTGTCAAGAGTTTTGCTTCACAGTTTTGGTATTTTTCTCATAGAGTTTTGTTTTCTTGCAAATTATTGAAGCTTGAAGTCCCTGAATAATAACAGGCATTTGAAATTCAGACTTCATGTCTTTCAGAAGAAAAATGCATACTAACATAGCCATTTAGTTTAGCATCTTTCTGGGTTTGTAGGGGCAATATTTGCAAATCATCACTATTTTTGCCTTTTGTCTTGCTGTTATTTTGGTTTTTGTTCAGATTTCATGAGAGTAGTGGTTGATGAGTAGGGGTGGTATATAGAAACTGAGGTGGTTAGATGATTGAGTACAGAAGGGTACTTCTGTAATTTCAAGGGTTTAAACGTATTCTTTGAGTAGACTTATAAGAAGAACAAATCAATGCACTTGGTACTCTACCATGATTATCTATGTTCCTGGTTGCACAACTGTTTCCCAGTATCACTTTATAATGTGCATTGTTCATTTCTTCTCTTAAAAAGTGTATGCACTACGGAAAGAGGTCAGTATGTCCCACTTTGATGAAATTATTGATAGCATAAGTTTGTGGTGGTGTTAGTGATGTACCTGCATCATTTTGTTTATGCATTTGAAAATTGGGGCACATTGTACAGTTGTAGTTTGAGGTGGTTAAAATTGTATGGCCTGACTTGCATGGTTTATGAATTTCAGCAATACCTGTTTTGAATTTTATTCAAGGTTGGAAAGATGAAAATATTAGGTAGAATCGCTTATATTTGAGAGTAGTAATATAGCCTTAGAACACATGCAATTGTGGTAGGTGGCTATTGATATTTTATGTTACTTTGCAGTAGTGTCTGCGTGACATCAAGGATTGTATGGATATTTTCCCTACTTTAATTAAACATGGTGCTTTTAGCCATGGCGTTTCAGAACAAGTGTTTTTTATGTATATTAGCCATACAATGTCGAAAGAAGTCCTAACATTTCCTAATTAGAAGGAATCAGTTTGTTTTAATCTATGTAGTTCTGCTATTGTTTTGCATCTTTTTTCACAATACTGAACCATCTGTGATGGGCCTGTGACACAGACATTGCTGATACTGTTATGTCTTGTGTTTATACCTGGTATGCTAGGCTGTGACTGTAAAGGGGTCTTCCTGGGGCCAATCCATCTGTCTGTAAAACAGATATTCTGAACTGTTAGAGTTGTTTCCTGTAATCGAAAGTTAATGTGTTTTAATCCTTCCACCACCATCATTGTTCAATTAATTTTATTGATTTTAGGATATTTACAGTATGCACACATACAATAGGAAGAAAAGATTTTAAATTTTTACATTTAACAGCAGATATTTTTCAGTTGATTTAAATACAAATATTTATAGTTGGGTATCATAATTTGTCCCAACAAGCTTCTGACTGTTATGGTTCCCCAGTCGGTAAGAGAAATGTTCACAGGTTGTGAGATGCCTGTGAGTGACAGCCATTGGTCATGCATGCTTGTAGCGTGACTAACAGTTTAAGGTCATGGGGAAGGGTATATATTCTGTAGTGAGAAGAGACCGGGTATGGGAAATTACCTAGCTTGGCCACATGGCCATTACATTATATAAGAAAAGAAAAGAAAAAAAGAGGGAAGCATTCTCTAACTGTGATTTGCAGAATAGGGGTTGACATAACAGAATTGTGGTGGAGTGCACTGAAACTTTCTTAACCAGGAGAGAAAAAATCAGTGAGGGTAAGGCAGGGTTTTGCCGTCCACATGTGGGGTAGAGTCACAACAGCATGAGGTTGGGTTGGACTTTGGGATCCAGCCAGGTGATTCATTAGTTAAGCTGGCCCTGAGGCAAGGTAAGGGAGGGTTTTGACCTCACACCTATTGCTTTTGTTAAAGAAAAGCTCTGGAAGGGGGAGTATGTCCATGTTTTGTATTAATTGATGTGGATGGGGTTCAACATTTGATAGAATCAGAAACCGCAAACAGTAAAGACTTTTGCACCTTTAGCAGCTTTCAGATAGAGGATGATAGGTAGAATGTGGCCCAGAACATGGGACAACAGGGGTTAGGCTTCATTTATTACATGGCAGTTTGACTGGAAAAGGATGCTGCCTTTGGCTTTGTCATTCTAGGCTTATTTTCTCATGATCTGTGAAGTATAGCATCTGTGGATGGGGAATGCCTGGTTGTTGTACAACCAGAGGTTTTGACAGAGGGAGGTGGTGGATCGGTCTCTGTGTTAGGATGTGACACATCCTGACATTTGGCTAACCACTATAGTAGGTAACGCCAATGCCAGCTAATAGCTACAAGTTAAGTTGGGGGGGGGTCGGGATAGGGATATGCTGGGCATTTCATGTCGACAAATTAATAGAGGGTTTTTTTGAGGGATTTTCTATTAAATTAAGGGTGGAAAAGGGAGGGGTCAGTTTGTAGGAATCTGCATTCCTTGCAGGGGAAGGAAGAGATTTTGGAAGGCTTGGTGAAGTAAGAATGGCAGGTGGGTAGGTTATTGAGTCCATTTAATATTCCTCCCTTTAACAGATTTAATTTTTTTTCTGTTGGGATTGGTTCTTAAGAAGGCAGCAAGGAATTTCATTTGATTAACCACTGGTCTTATCCTGAGGGGAATTTTATATTGGGAGATCATGCAAAAGTCAGTTATGTGTCTTTTGATGATGCAGTGCAGGTTATCTGGGAGTTTACAGACCCATAGTGGTGAAGTTAAATATTGAATCCGTTTTTTTTTTCTTTTTCATTTGTTACTCATTTAAGAGGGAGAGAGATCAGGCTTGGGCATGGTAGTTGGGTTTAAGTTTACTTTGATAAGGCTTTCCTGATGGGATGCTTGGTGGCCTGTGCTATGTTGAGAGGTGTAGCCCTGCTCTCTATTGGAGTTGGCAACAGCAGTTGGACAGCCAGAAGCTGGTACATTATCTGGATGACTTTTAAGAGTAGGTGAAGGGTTTGATGCATACCTCTCAACTGTAGAGATTTTCGCAAAATGCCCAGATTTTTGCCTCATATTTTTGGTCAATTTTTCATAAAATTGTGGTTTTCTGGCAAATTAGTGGCACATCATTAAAGATTGAAGTTAGAAAGTAATGGCAGACATTTGGGTTTCAGACTCCATACCCTTCAGAAAATGCATTCTAATGTAAAATCTGTTATTCTATCAACTTTCTAAGTATATAAGAGCAATATTTAAAAATTGTCCCTCTTTTTGGGCCTTTGTCCCACTTTTATTTATGGCTTTGACTAGATTGCTTGCTCTAAGAGGTTGAGAGGTATGGTTTGATGGAGCATTAGAAGGTATGTAGGTGTTTTTGTGGGGGGGGGTGTATGAGGACCTGGGTGTTCCATTGGTTAGGTAGAAGTTAGAAGGCCCATTCATAGCATTTTTTTTGTATGGGATTGCTAGTGGATGCAGGGCATGTTTTTTTGTTTACCAGATGTGAAGGTAACACATTGAAAGAACAGATCTGGTGGAGAAATCCAAGGACTAGGTGTGGATTAAGGATGTTCTGGAGCTCTCCTGGCTCCTGAATTTTGCATTTTGGACAATTCACCTGGGTTTTTTTTTTTTTTTTTGTGGGTTTGTGACCTTTTTTGCTGAATGGGGGAAAAGCAAACTTCATTGGGTGAGGGTTAATAAGTTGGTGCATGTTCATTTAGCATAGTGGTTTTCTATTTTGGAGCAGTTTAATGGTGTGGATTTTAGCAGGAGGATTGAGTTGTTCAAGTGGATTTGTAAGCATTTACAGATGCGGCAGGCAATATTGGGATTGGGGCATATTTTGGGGGGAATGGATTGTGGCTCACTGGCTGGCAAGATGGAAGGACAATCAGAGGAGGAATGTTGCTTGTTTGGAGTTAGTTCCAAATTAGCTGTCATTAAAGGTCTGAATAAAATGAACAAACAAACCAATGAAAAACTGTTGAAAACAAAAAACAATGCAATGAGGAAAACTCAGGTTATACAGACCCCAGTTTTATTATTAGTGCTTTCATTTAAACATTGCCAAACTTCTTTAGATCTAACTCCAACTTTGCTGTTTAGGGTTTAGCAGGAGATGTTGTGGGGGAAAAGGGTTAACTTTCATTTGGGTAAGTTGGCAGTGGTAGGAGCTGATGGTGTTGCCAGATGACATGTGTCAGGTTAGTCTGGAATAATCAGATACTTGGTACAGAAATACTGGGCAGCTTTCAAAAAGAAGGTGTAGGGTAGGACATTGCAAGACTTTGGTAAATCATGTTGCAGCTGCCTAAGGAAGAAAGAATTTAGTTGGAAGGACTGCAGTTGAAATATTTGGTTCAGGCTTGGGAATAAGATAAGACAGTTCAGTTGGCCAAGGTGGAGTTAGTTGTGATTAGTTTAGCTGCATGGGTGGCAGGCTTACGAGACTTTACTAAATTGCAGATTGTGGTTCGTATGTTGAAGGGTTGGGGTAGGGTTGATAGTGTAAAGACTGACAGACATTGGAATGATAGGTTGTGTCTAGTGGGTTGAGTTAAGAGGTTGCTGTGATCATGTCGGGTGTCCTCAGGACTTTGTTTTGATCGGTAGGAGACAAGGTGATAATGTGTAATCAGTTGTATGCATGATGAGGAGAGATTTTCAGTGTTTTTTTTTTTTTTTTAGGGAGAGAGTTTATTCCACTCATTTTTTTTTGTTTGCACATTGGAAGGGTATTGGATTTAGAGAGGGAAGGCAGATCAATTGGAGTTGTTAAGAGGATGGGTTGTTGGACATCAAGTGCATTCTTCTCTATATATTGGATAATTACGTGTGGTTCTGGCTTAGTACTGAATTTATTTTTCTTCTACTAGGAAAGGAAATTCCATTTTGGTTATTCTTGCATCCATTGCGAGGCAAAGCGGACTGCAGCTAGGATTGATGGCTCATAATTTGGCTTGCATTGCTACGTGTGACACTGGGTTCCTTAGAGTCCTTGTGGTACACTGGGCAGGTAACGATCTAGGAATAATTTCAAAGCTACAGTTGGTAGCTAGGTTCAGTGAGGATTGTTAGGTTCAGTGAGAATCTGTTATTTTAAAAAGGCTATACCTAGGTATGTGTATTAGTTAGGTTTGTTTTGGAGGGTTTGGTGAAGCTTCTGGAGTGAATGATGGGGAGCAGCCTGTGTCAGGCGGGTTGGCAGAGAAGAGGGGCAGGCTTTTCCCTCTTCATTTTCCTCTCTTCTGTTCCTCCTCTGGTGATGGATGTTTAATTGAATGAGTTGGGGAATGAAAGTGAGCAATAGGATGCTGCTTGATAAGTAAAAGTAAGTGAGCAAAGGTGAGGACACTGCCTAATTAGCTAGGGTGACTATGGTTACATTGTCCTAGTAAAGGGGGTTGGATGTTTAATTCATCGAGTTGGGGAATGAAAGTGAGCAATGAGATGCTGCGTGATAAGTAAAGTAAGTGAGCGGAGGTGAGGACACTGCTTATTTGGTTAGGGTGAGTTACACTGTCCTAGTAAATGGTTATATGCATGTTCATGCTGTGATTAATAAATTAAAATATTGTTCACTATAGTTATTTTTATGGAAGTTTAACAAAGGTCAACAAATGTCACTTGGTATTGTGTGTTTATTGAAGGGAACCGGGACAAATGAGGTTTGGGAGCAAACCAATTTGTCAAGTGACATCTTCGGGTGTGGGTCAGGTCAGAATAGTCATCATCATCATCTTTCGGCTGTTCCCATTAGGGGTCGCCACAGCAGATCAACTGTTCCCATTTCTTCCTGTCCTCTACATCTTGCTCTGTCACACCAACCACTTGCACATCCTCTCACCACATCCATAAACCTTATCTTAGGCCTTCCTCTTTTCCTGTTACCTGGTAGCTTCATCCTTAGCATCTTTTTCCCAATATAATCAGCATCCCTCTTCAGCACATGTCCAAACCAACGTAATCTTGCCTCTCTGGCTTTGTCTCCAAACCTTCCAACCTGGGCTGACCCTCTAATATACTTATTCCTAATCCTGTCCACCCTCGTCACACCCATTGCACATCTTAACATCTTTAACTCTGTCACATCCAGCTCTAACTCCTGCCTTTTTGTCAGTGCCACTGTCTCCAGCCCATATAACATAGCTGGTTTCACTACCCTCTTGTAGACCTTCCCTTTCACTCTTACTGGCACTCGTCTGTCACAAATCACTCCTGACACTCTTCTCCACCCACTCCATCCTGCCTGTACTCTCTTCTTCACCTCTCTTCCACACTCACCATTACTCTGAACTATTGATCCCAAGTATTTAAACTCATCCACCTTCACCACCTCTACTCCTTGCATCCTCACCATTCCTCTGTCCTCCCTCTCATTCACACACATATATTCTGTCTTAGTCCTACTGACCTTCATTCCTCTTCTCTCTAGAGCATATCTCCATCTCTTCAGGGTCTCCTCCACCTGTTCCCCACTCTCACTACAGATCACAATGTCATCTGCAAACATCATAGTCCACCCGGACTTCTGTCTGAACTCATCTGTCAACCTGTCCATCACCATTGCAAATAAGAAAGGGCTCAAAGCTGATCCTTGATGTAATACCACCTCCACCTTAAACGCATCCATCAGTCCCACCGCAGACCTCACTGCTGTCATGCTACCCTTGTACATATCCTGTACCACTCTTACATACTTCTCTGACACTCCCAACTTCCTCATACAATACCTTAACTCCTCTCTAGGCACCCTGTCATATGCTTTCTCTAGGTCTGTAAAAACACAATGCAACTCCTTCTGACCTTCTCTGTACTTTTCTATCAACACTCTCAGAGCAAACATCGCATCTGTAGTGCTCTTTCCCGGCATGAAACCATACTGGAATAGTAATGACAGTTAATATGGTAGTGGAAGAAAGTTAGTGTGGTGGGGATGGAAGGGTTAAACTGGGAAAGTAGGAGGGTTGGGAGGAAATGAGGCAAGTGTAAGGAGGGGCTTAACTGGTTTTGTGTTAGTGTAACTGGGTAAGGGATCAGATTTTGGCGTGAACTTATTACCCGGCCTCTCTTCCTCTTTTGAGAACATTAAGGATTGCATGGTTATTTTATAGGTTTGGTGTTTAGGCAGAGAAGAGGGACAGGCTTGTACTTCTTCTTTTCTGTGACTGGTATTGGATGTTTAATTGAATGCATTGGGGAATGAAAGTGAGTGACGGTGCACTGCTTTTTAAGTAAAAGTAAGTGAGCGAGGGTGTTAGAGGGAGCGAGGTTACATCGCCATAGCAAAGGGGTTGGATGTTTAATTCATCGAGTTGAGGAATGAAAGTGAGGGTTGGGTTGCTGCTTGATAAATGTATATCAGAGCATGTGTATGTATATTTAAGAAGCATTTCCAGATATAAGCACATGCATATAAATAGTGAGCACGTGCAGGCAGCAATGCCATTTTGAGACAACAACCAGAATGTTAACACGTATGAGTGTGGTAGTCAGTGTGTTTATAAGTTTATTTAAGTTTAAGTTACAGAGCCTCATTTCTGATGTGATTGTGTGTAATAAAGCTACTTGAACTGCACCCGTCAATATTCGTCTGTTTTATCCTGACAGGACGAGAGACATGGTATCACAACTGTGATTAAGAGAGCAACATCTTCAAGCCATGAGGTGCAGAGTTGAAGGTGAAGGCAGATTCAAATGGTTAAGTGAAACATAGTTCAGACAAATGAAAAAGGTCAGAAACAAACTTAAGGTAACAAAAAACTGCACAAATGATTTATTTGGCAAAGAAAATGAAATGGGCCAATTATAAGGCACATAATGCATTATTAATCAAACGAGTAGCACAAAACGTATTATTAATCAAATGAAAGGCACAAATGCATTATTTATTAATAGAAATGTTTGAAACTATGATATTTAATAAAACTAGCAGAAATATTCATATGGGGCTCAGAATTATGTTTGGCTTGCATAACAAGCATATTTAATGTAAAATGGGCACAAGAAAAGTATAATGAGCATGATTAGAGGTTAAAAGGGGGTGGGATGTGGATAACAAGTACAATAAAAGGGCAAAATTAAGGTTAAAGAGCAAGGCAACTGCATGTTTTTAGTAAAAGTCTGTGTTTGGGCACAAGCTGCTATTCCGCATTGACCGAAGCCATGCAAAGCATAACTAGAGTTGTCCAGAGTGTGGAAAGTGTTTGCAGTGTGTGCTTTATTGTTGTGCAATTATTTCAAAGAGTTTGCTGTGTGTAAAGTACAGTTATATTGCAAAGTGCAGTCAAGGTATAGCCATTTCAAAAAGTTTCTTGTGCTGTGTACATTTATTGACAGAGTGCTGCCATTTCAAAGTGTTTCTTACACTGTACAGTGTTATTTCACAAAAATACTGCCATTGTGAAGAGTTTCTGTGGTGTGTACAGTTTATTTGCAAAGTGCATTCATCTCAAAGTATTTCTTACTTCGAGCTTCTTCTGCTATGCAGTTTATAAGCAAAGTATTTTCATTTTGAATTATTTCTTACACTGATGAGTGGTTTCAGAAAGTACAGTGATTTCAGAGTTATTTTGCAAAAGTACAGACATTTTAAAGAGTTTCTGTGCTGTGTACAGTTTATTTGCAAAGTGCATTCATCTTGAGGTGTTTTACACTGATGAGTGGTTTCAGAAAGTACAGTGATTTCAGAGTGTTCTTGTGCTATGGAGATTTATTTGGCAAAATGCAGTTATTTCAAAGTGTTTGTTGTGCTACTGGCATAAAGGTCTGGCATACATATTTGTGTGTGTATGTTAATACATAATTTCAAGCACATTCACTACTGTGTGTTGATATGGCAGAGGCATTTCACAGACCCAGTCCACCTGTGTTTGATCATAATATACCAGGGAATTAGAGAATATTTGAGCGGGAATATGATATTTTCATACAAGCAGCTTTTTCTCACAAAGATGCATGTACAAGGGCATTCATTTTGCTTAACTTAGCTGGGTCAGAAGGTATTGAAAGAGAGAGTTCATCTGTGTATGCACCAGCAGTATATGCAGGAGTGGGGGGAGGAAACTGCCATATTGTGGTACCGGCTGAATCAAGGGAAGACCCTGAGTGCTTGAAACATAAATTTAGTGAAATGTGCAACCCCCAGACACGTTACATTAGAGAGGCACTTATTTTAAAACAAGAGACCAAAAGCCAGGTGAAACTTCTGCAGCTTATATCACTGACTTGAGAAATAAGGATAAAATATGCAGATTTGGTGACTTGAAAGATGAATTATTAAAGGACATCTTCTGTGTAGTGTTAATAGTGCTGCAGTGAGAAAGATTTTGCTTCGTGACAGTGATTTAACATTAACCAAAGCCAAATAAATTTATCAAATCCATGAGCTCACAGAAAAACACACCAGTATGCTTGCAAGTGATAAAAGCATGTATTCAGCAACCTCTAGAGCAAACATACACAGCACGCAACACACGGCAAGCAGAAACAGGCCTAAGTACATGGCAGCAGGAACCCCTGTGGGCCTGGCAGGGAAAACCCATAGCTTTCTAGCAAGTTCCAAGACTAGCTCAGTAGAAAGGGCATGCTCAGTACAGTATAAGAGTGAGTCAGCAAAACCCAAGTCAAGTCTTATTGTTAACTGTCATAACTGTAGTGCCAGTCATGAGTCTAAAAGAAAGAAGTGCTTAGCATTTTTTCAGCAATACCACAAGTGTAAAAATGGAACCATTTTCAAAAGTTTTGTAACTCAAGCAAGCCTCATTCAGTTATTAAGAAAGGTCACTCAAAAAAGCAAGTTGATCACATACAAAGCTGCAACCCTATTTTCTATGTAGATGGTGAATCAGTGGTCAGTGAAAAGGTTAATGCAGTAGATTTATTGGCAAAGAATGAAGTATTTTGTACTGTTCTGATCAATGGTAAGCCCACGGAGCTCAAAGTGGACACTGTTTCAAAGTGTAATGTAATGTCAGCAGAAACATTTGCTAAAGTGAGAGCTAGAGATCAACTTAATTTGGTCAATTGTGCAAAGCTGTTGCTTATGGAGGTGAAGAGATTCAAACCGAAGGCTCAGTCATGCTTTCATGCTATTCGGCTGGGAATAATTACAGCTTGTAATTTTATGTAGTCCGAAGACCTGTGTAGCCATTATTAAGTCTCAGAGACAATTTGAGAATGAAACTGCTTCCTTTTACCAAAGAAGTCCATCATGTAAACATATATCCCAGTTCCAGCATCAGTGACGCTATTTTTTCAGAGTATGCTGATGTTTTTGATGACAAGCTAGGCAAACTTCCAGTTGTGTACTCCATGAAAGTAGACCCAGAGGTCAGTCCAGTGGTCAGACCAGCAAGAAGAGTTCGAATAGCTATGCAGGACAATGTCAAGGTCCAGTTAGATAAAATGGTGCAGCAAGGTGTGATTTGTCCAGTCACAGAATGAACTGAGTGGGTGTCTTCCATGGTAGCTGCTCATAAGAAAAATTCAGATTAAATCATTACATGCATTGACCCAAGAGACTTGAATAAGGCATTAAAGAGACCTCATCATCCTATGCGTACAGTTGAGGAAATTGCCACCCTCATGCCAAATGCCACTGTGTTTTCTGTCGTAGATACAAAGAGTTCATTTTGGCAAGTAGTACTTGATTGCAAATCTTCACTACTGACTACATTCAGTACCCCATTTGGTAGATACAGATTCCTCAGTATGCCTTTTGGAATAATTTCTGCCAATGAAGTCTTTTAGCGTGCAATGGAGCAAATTTTTTCAGGCTACTCGTGTGCAATAATAGTTAATGATTTACTGGTTGGAGGTAATGGTGAAGCAGTACTTGACAGAAACCTCAGGAAAATTCTGGACAGAGCATGTGAAGTGAATTCAAAGCTCAATCCTCTGAAGTGCAAATTCAGACTTCCAGAAGTTACTTATGTAGTTCATTTATTTACCAGTACAGGCTTATGACCAGATCCTTCTAAGCAAGCAGCCATTCCTGAGATGCCAGCTCCAGACAATGCCCAAGCTCTACAGCGTTTTCTAGATATGGTTAACTATTTGGGCAAATTTATCCCTGACTTTAGTGAGTTATCTTTAAGAGAGCTGACATGCAAAAATGTTGCATGGTCTTGGTTAGAACAACACCAGAGAGCATTTGATAACAGCAAATTGCTAACCCGCTTACATTGAGATACTATGATGTCCACAAACCAGTACTTCTTTCATGTGATGCTTCAAAGTTCGGCCTTGGAGCAGTTATTCTTCAATAGGGCAGACATGTTGCCTATGCATCTAGAACTCTTACCCAAACTGAGATGCAGTATGCTCAAATTAAGAAGGAACTTTTGGAAATTGTGTTTGCATGTTCGAAGTTCCATGATTATATTTATGGCTGAGCTATCCAAACAGAAACTGACCATCAACCTCTAGTCACTATTTTAAAGACGCCAATGCATTCTGCTCCAGCAAGACTGCAAAGACTGATGCTCAAATTGCAAAAGTACAACTTCAAAATGGTCTACATAAAAGGTAAACTTTTTTTATCTGACTGATACCTTATCCAGATCACCCAGAAATACCACGGAACAGCTTGATGCAGAGAATTTTGACTTAGATGTCATGGAAGTGCATAATTTTTCTACCATGAGACTTGATGAGCTGAAAATCCTACAAAGACTGATCCAGTTTTGCAAAAGCTCTACCACTTCTTAAATGCAGGATGGCCATCAAAGGAATCCTGTGTACTGCCAGAAGTACAACCTTATTTTCCATAGAGAGATGAGATGCTGATGGAAGATAGTATAATGTTCAAAGATCCAAAAGCTATTGTTCCTACTTCCTTAAAAGTGAAGACATTCAGATTTTGCATCGTGCCCACCCAGGTTCCGATTCTACCAAAAGAAGGGCGAGAGGACTAGTATTTTGGCCTTCTCTATTGAAAGATATTGATAAAGTGCTTTCTTCCTGTTCAATGTGCAACTGTACTAAGCTGCATTTGCAAAGAGCCACTTCAGCTAAGCCAAATTCCTGAACTACATTTGTCAACAGTAGCAACTGATATATTTCAGTGGAACAATCAGCATTACTTAGTGTTAATAGACTCTTAGTCTAACTGGTTTGAGTTCGATTTGCTGCCTAACCTAACGTCCAGTGCTGATATTACTAAGATGAAACATCATTCCTCAGTCCATGGTAGTAGTTTAACAATCGTTTCAGAGATTTACAAAAGAGTGGGACTTTATCCATGTTACTAGTAGTCCTCAATAGCCACAGTCAAACTACCTTGCTGAGCATGCAGCACAGAGTGGAAGCAATTACTAGAAAGGTCAATGTGTGACAATACCGATATCTTCTTAAATTTACTTAATCTCAAAAATATACCTTGTGACAACCTATTTGGCTTGCTTGCTCAGAGACTTCTACCTAGGCAAACCAGAACAACCTCACCTATTAGTTCTAGTTTGTTAGTGCCTAATGCTAAAAACAACAGAGCAATCAAAGCCTGACTTTTTAAAAAGTGTTCTTCACAGAAGTCCAGCTATGATAAAATGACCAGATTTCTTCATCTGTTGAAAGACGGAAAGACAGAGAGGATGCAAAAAGCTTTGATCGAATTGATCAAGTGAGAGGTATATGTGTCTAGCCAAGATCTTACTTAGTGGAATCTGAGGATATAGAATACTGGAGAAACTACAGACGTCTTTGTCTTGTGTCAGAAATGATATCGCAGCATTATACCTGTGATACAGACTCTAGATCTCAGAGCAACCCTGACAATGTTCATACCGAAAAACGTGTGTCAGTATCCATCCCATTCCTGATTATGTCCCAGTTTTCCCCAAAGTTGAACATTCCTTGAAGACAGTCCCCATCGCTAGATCCAATTCTGACTTATATTATACTATCCGGTCATATTTCCAGATCTAGTGTAAAATACGCAGCAACCTGGACATGATTGTTTTATATGTGTCTACTTTTGTATGATTGCATGTCAAAGAATTAGTTCTGTATAATTGCATATCAAAAGATCATTTCTGTAAATTGCATGTCATTGAATACTGTCATTTAGTATATGGACTATATCTCAAAGAGGGAGGATGTAGATCAGAGCGTGTGTATGTACCTTTAAGAAGCATTTCCAGATGTAAGCACGTGCATATAAATAGTGAGCACGTGCAGGCAGCAGTGCCATTTTGAGAGAACAGCCAGAGTGTTAACAAGTATGAGTGTGGTAGTTAGTCTGTTTATAAGTTTATTTAAGTTTAAGTTACAAAGCCTCATTCCTGATGTGTTTGTGTGTAATAAAGCTGCTTGAACTGAACCCATGAATGTTCATCTGTTTTACCCTGACCACACTAATGACAATAAGTAAAGCAAGTGAGCGGAGTTGAGGACTCTGCTTATTTGGTTAGGGTGAGCGAGGTTACACTGCCCTAGTACATGGTTATATGAATGTTTATGCTGTGATTAATAAATTATAATATTGTTCAATATACTTATGTTTATGGAAGTTTAATAAAGGTCGTTAAATGTCATTTGATGTGGTGGGTTTATTGAAGGGGACCAGGGCAAAATTCTTCTAGACCAACATGAGTTCCAGCTACCTCTTATAGCATCTGCATCCAAAAGAAACTGTACCAGCATCCAAGCAATCTGCAACTCCATCTGTTTCTTCAGTACTCTTTCACCAAAGTATGAACACCACTGTCTTACACTAGCCAAAGGCAACTGGCTGCCATTTCAGCAATGGACCAATCCACTCCTTGGCTCACAACTTTTCCATCCAGATGGATCTTTCCACAAATCTTAAAGACCTCCCTAACTACTACTCCTTCCCGTCAGAAATTAAGGCACATTTCACTGCAAAAACTGCTTGCAAATGCTCTGCTTCAGGTCACGTGACATGCATACTGCCCAGCAATTTCATTATAGGTTCTCTTTTCTAACTCCTGACATGTTGCTACTCTAACTGATATAAATAACGTACATAGTGCTTTCTGTTGATTGCCTTATTAAATATTTTTTCTATTATATAGTAACTATTCCTTTGTTTTAGCATGTTCTTTTATTGTAATAACTATAAATAATATATTTATGTTTATTGTGTAATAGGGTGTATTATTATTATTATTATTATTAGTATGTATTAGGGTACTTGGGATCAACAGTTCAGAGTAATGGTGAGTGTGGAAGAGAGGTGAAGAAGAGAGTACAGCCAGGATGGAGTGGGTGGAGAAGAGTGTCAGGAGTGATTTGTGACAGACTAGTACCAGTAAGAGTGAAAGGGAAGGTCTACAAGAGGGTAGCGAGACCAGCTATGTTATACGGGTTGGAGACAGTGGCATTGACAAAAAGGCAGGAGTCAGAGCTTGACGTGGCAGAGTTGAAGATGTTAAGATTTGCACTTGGTGTGACTAGGATGGACAGGATTAGGAATAAGTATATTAGAGGGTCAGCCCAGGTTGGAAGGTTTGGAGACAAAGCCAGAGAGGCAAGATTACATTGGTTTGGACATGTGCTGAGAAGGGATGCAGAGTATATTGGGAAAAAGATGCTAAGGGTGAAGCTGCCAGGTAACAAGAAAAGAGGAAGGCCTAAGATAAGCTTTATGGATGTGGTGAGAGAGGACATGCAGGTGGTTGGTGTGACAGAGCAAGATGCAGAGGACAGGAAGAAATGGAAACAGTTGATCTGCTGTGATGACCCCTAACGGGAACAGCCAAAAGAAGAAGAAGAAGAAGTGTATTAGGGTGGGGAGGTTTTTTACTTTTCTACAGTCTTAAAATTGGATGCAGTGAATCAAACAAAAGTACCCAGGGATGACTAGAGAACACTGTTCTGATAAAGATAAAGATATGGCAAATTATTATAGATATGTATAGAACTGTAGGTATACAAATCTAAAATCGGTAGTTTTTACTTCTTTTGTCATGATAGCCTGGATGAAGTTATTAAATGTTGTATAACCTACTTCAAAAATGTGGAAGCTGTTCCTTGACAAGATTACCACAGAGACCTATAAAATGTTAAGCCCACTAATTTCCTTTGCATATATAACTGTCTTTAAGGGACTGCCTGAATTTATTCCAGTAGATTTCAGATATGGCTTTGATGTACAATCCTAAACAGTGGACGTTTAATGGATAGGGGTGATGTTCATGCCTTGCATAATAAATAAATAAATTAATGGATGGCTGAATGTCTAAATAAATAAATGAGTCTGCAAAATTTTTACATTTGGACATGTCACATCTACCCCCCCCCCCCAGTGTGAGGCAACCCCACATGTCCCTTACTTAATTATACCAACCTCAAGGTCACAAAACCTCCAAGAAGAGGAAATCGTGTTCCCTGAAAAGATGCTTTGAAACAGTGACCTACATTTTACATTTCACAGCAGTTTAACACTGTACTTTTTGATAGATACAATGAATCTTGTTCAACATGTTAAGGATTTAATAAAATAATTTAAGATAAACTGTAGCAGCCACATGTTTAGTTCTATTTTTATTCAGGGGAAACCAATCTGAAATGCTGCACAAATCCATGTATAATGCTGTGATCATAGTCTATCTGAAAGGAAACATGGCTTCCACTTAGAGTTTGAATTAATGACCCTTAATCAGCTCGGAGATGAATGCATAGAATCCATGACCTAGATATAATCTATGCAACGTTCATATCTATCTTATAAATAAAGTAAGGACTGTGTTTGAATTCTTTTGACTATTAAACAGACGACATAGATGGCCGGATGTACGAATCTCCATTCAAGAATAAGCTTATTCTTGCATGGAGAAGTCCGTGTCCATGGAGTGCAGCAGTGCGTCTTGTATATTAATGAAGGCGCGCTCAGCTCTTACACAGACATGGGTCTGTGTGTGAGTGCAGGGGATGTATCCGAGAGCAGTGCTCTCATAATACACATGCCCCCTGCAATTCATAAATGCCATACGGCAATGTAAAGAGTGTCCATGGAATACCTCCCAACCCCTTAGAGTAAGAAATCTGAAGAAAGCAAACAAATCTGGCTCATACAGACTTATAGAAAGCTGATAGAATAACAGATTATGCATTAGCATGATTTGCCGAAGGGTATGAAGCCAGAATCTCAAATGTCTGTCAGCAGCATCTAACTGCAATCACCAAGATGTGTCACTAATTAGCCAGAAAGCCACAAAAAATGGCCCAAAATATAAGGCAAAAATTTGGACATATAAGATTCTAATTTTTTTTCCAGTTCGGAATAAAGTTTAAGCATAGCTGTGTGGGTTTGTTCATCATGCAGCTATGCATAGCAGCGTTTAAACCATGAAAGGAGTTAAGTAGAACTATACACAGACAAAAAAAAGTGAAATGGGAATAGTGTAGTGGTTAGAATGTTTGCCTAGCATTTAGTCAAGCACAGTTTGAGCCCCACAGCAGGCCAGACATTCTCATATGTGAAACACATCCACAATCTAGTTTTAATAAATAGGTAGTGCATATATTTATGTATAAGTTTACCAGGGTAGTGTAGCAGCTCCAAATGTGAGGTGTCACTAAAATTAAACGTTTAAACAAGATTTAGCATAGCTAAGCAGATTTGCGCACAGGTAAGCAAGGCTTAGCATGTACCCCTTTAAGCAATGGGCATCTTTGCTAAGCCTGTTTGCCCTCTGCTTAGCTTAGTTCAGCAGTTTCAAAACTGTCCAATCATGGTACAGTGCAGGAAAATAGCCTTATTTAAACCTTGCATGCGGGAATGCATCTCATAACTGGTTGTAGCTCCCCACTGTAGGCAGAATGGCAGCAGCTGGTGAAGGCATGCACTTTAGGGTGCAGTGCTGGGGCATACAGAAGTCCAAGGTCATGGTAGGACTCCTCATAAAAAACATGAAGTGAGACTGCTGCAGGACTAGTATCAGGGCTCATGGAAACATGTAATCTGGTCAAATTGGCTTCACAACACATTATTGTTATCCTCACCCCTCTCTCAGGGGGTTGATTGTCCAAATACACCTCCAAATTCAGTATATATGCACAGCTGTTGCTGTAGACAAAATGGACAGCTATGGACCTTCCCTACACCTGTCCAGCACATCCCTAGCTACTTTACCTATTGTCTTTCCCTCTGTGTGCCCCCTTTTTCACCACTTTCTTATCACCCCTTTTTCTTTTCTTTTAAAGAAATTAGCATGGAGGTAAGTGGGAGTAAGCTGTTTTAAGCAGTAGAAAGTGGGAATAAGCCTGGTTGTGTGGTGCTAAGTAAAGCCTACACACATTAAGCGCTTTTAAGGCTAACTGTCTGTAAGCATCTTTAACTGGAAATTAGCATTGTTTACCACCATGCAAACCCACGCAAAGCTGCTTACAACTGCTTAAAAGTGCCTTAATCCCTCTGTATCCAACAGTCCTTGTTCTGCCTAGCAACAAAATAATCAGCTCTTGCAAGTCTTGAACCCAGTATCCTGCTCACCATAGCCACAGCAATTTACCACTAAGCCATCTGAGCTGTAAACATATCTGGTGTTTTTTCAAACATATCATGCCGCACAATCATTCAACAGTAGAGAAAATGTATTTAAAAATGTATATGTATATGTATATATATATATATATATATATATATAAATATATATATATATATATATATATATATATATATATATATATATATATATACAGAGAGAGAGAGATTTGGATGTAGGGGAAGCACCCACCAAGAGGAGAAAATGTTGAGAGAAGAAGAGCCACTTTTGAGATTTTAAGTATTTTTCATAGGTCTTTTCAGACTTGTTGGCTGCTGGGGAGAAAACGTTGAGAGAAGAAAGGAGCTACTTTTGAGATTTTAAGTATTTTTCTTCAGATTATTTGCTAAGTTTTTCTGCATAGCCACCTACTTTGAGCATTTTCTGGCTTGTTAAACTTGATTTCTGCATTGGTAACTGTATTTAGAACACAACCTAGAGCTGTTTACTGAATTTCCTGTTTGCGCTTATTTTTAAAATCGTTTTTTTCTTAAAACTTGCATTTTATCTGTCTCTGGCCTAGCACTCAAGTGTGGGGTCATTTACTGCACTGTTATAACTTGTTTATACTTGTGAACCTCTGCTAACTTTAAAAAAAAAAACAAGAAAGCAAAAAAATCTTGCTTTTTTCCCACTTTTCTGAGATTTAAAAAAGTTCAGTTACAGGCTTGCTGTTCTGAATTGTTTGTAAGTTTCTTGGAGGCCATTTTTTGCTTGGGCTAAAAAGAAGTCTCTCTGTTCATCAGTGGCAGTGATAAACATTGAGCAGCCTGCCTGCCCCTGTGGGAGTGGTTACTGCCTTGAAGCTGTAGTTTTATTGGCCATTTTGGGTCAATTCCAAACTCCTTGATCTCCATCTCTTAAAACTAGACTGCCTCATAATTTTGGCATCTTTTCAGACTTGTTGGCTGTTGGGGAAGCACCCACCAAGAGGAGAAAATGCTGAGAGAAGAAAGGAGCCACTTTTGAGATTTTAAGTATTTTTCTTCAGATTATTTGCTAAGTTTTTCTCCATAGCCACCTACTTTGAGCATTTTCTGGCTTGTTAAACTTAATTTCTGCATTGGTAACTGTATTTAGAACACAACCTAGAGCTGTTTACTGAATTTCCTGTTTGCACTTATTTTTAAAATCGTTTTTTTCTTAAAACTTGCATTTTATCTGTCTCTGGCCTAGCACTCAAGTGTGGGGTCATTTACTGCACTGTTATAACTTGTTGGTACTTGTGAACCTCTGCTATCTTTAAAAAAACAAAAAAAAAAAAACAAACAAATCTTGCTTTTTCCCCACTTTTCTGAGATTTAAAAAAGTTCAGTTACATGTTTGCTGTTCTGAACTGTTTGTAAGTTTCTTGGAGGCCATTTTTTGCTTGGGCTAAAGGGAAGTCTCTCTGTTCATCAGTGGCAGTGATAAACATTGAGCAGCCTGCCTGCCCTGAGTGGTTACTGCCTTGAAACTGTAGTTTTATTGGCCATTTTGGGTCAATTCCAAACTCCTTGATCTCTCTTAAAACCAGATTGCCTCGTGGTTTTGGTGTCTTTTCAGACTTGTTGGCTGTTGGGGAAGCACCCACCAAGAGGAGAAAACGCTGAGAGAAGAAAGGAGCCACTTTTGAGATTTTAAGTATTTTTCTTCGGATTATTTGCTAAGTTTTTCTGCATAGCCACCTACTTTGAGCATTTTCTGGCTTGTTAAACTTGATTTCTGCTTTGGTAACTGTATTTAGAACACAACCTAGAGCTGTTTACTGAATTTCCTGTTTGCACTTATTTTTAAAATCGTTTTTTCTTAAAACTTGCATTTTATCTGTCTCTGGCCTAGCACTCAAGTGTGGGGTCATTTACTGCACTGTTATAACTTGTTGATACTTGTGAACCTCTGCTATCTTTAAAAAAACAAAAAAAAAACAAAAAAACTTGCTTTTTTCCCACTTTTCTGAGATTTAAAAAAGTTCAGTTACAGGCTTGCTGTTCTGAACTGTTTGTAAGTTTCTTGGAGGCCATTTTTTGCTTGGGCTAAAGGGAAGTCTCTCTGTTCATCAGTGGCAATAATAAACATTGAGCAGCCTGCCTGTCCCTGTGGGAGTGGTTACTGCCTTGAAACTGTAGTTTTATTGGCCATTTTATGTCAATTCCAAATTCCTTGATCTCCCTCTCTTAAAACCCTCTTTTGCACGGTTTTGCGTGTTTTTGTGCATAGCGCAACAACGGGCAGCACCGCCTAATTGGGTTTAAACTATCCCTGGCTCCACGAAGTCTGCTCTTCACTTTTTCCCTTAGAACTGCTCTATCTCTTAAATTAAACACCATATTCTCATTCTAAGGCCCTTCACTGGTCCAAATAAGTAATCTTACGAGTTAGCATTATTAAACCATAAGCACTACTTACTCTTATACTCTCTACGATTACCTTGACCCCTATTGGTCCGTCTTAATTCAGTTTCCCTATATTACTCTAGCATGTCCAAAGGTCAGTCAATGGTTTCCTCTCCAGTCCAGCTGGTGAATCTGGGAATTTTGAGGCAATGTTACAACTGTCTCATGTACACGGACAACCCTCTCCTCCTCCAAACAGGTTCAAATATATGTGAGAGATGCAACCATATAGCCAAACTGGAGGCTGAGCTCTCTCATCTCAAAACTGGTGAAACCAGTCAGGAGGAGAAGGTAACCTCACACAACACAATTCCAGTATCACATAGTCCCACCACATCAGCGAACCAAACACATAAATACACAAAAACATACTCAGAGGCTCTAAATAAAAATCTACCTAAGCAACAGAGACCTCCAAAGCAGACATCCAAGCAAATGCTACCCCAAAACAAAACACGCACAACACATAGCCCACAAAGTCAGTGTGCCAAGCAGCCACAGCCCTTAAGGCTGAATAACACACCTGATACTCTTGTAATAGGTGACTCTGTTGTCAGACACACTGACGTCCCGCTCACCAGGCTGAACAAAGAGAAGGTCACAGTGAGCTGCCAGTCGGGTGCTAGGATCCGCCACATAACGCAAGCACTCAGGTCACACCAAAGCAAATACAAATATGACTCAGTCATCGTACATGCTGGTGTGAATGACCTGAGATGTACCTCCCTGGACTACATGAAAAGAGACATAGAGGAGCTCTCTGATCATGTAGCCCAGGCCGGTATGACCCTGACCTTGAGCAGCATCTTACCCTCACCTAGAATGATGCCACAGTACAAAGACAAAATTATCGATTTTAACAATTGGCTAAAATTTTGGTGTCATTCAAAGGGGATCCAGTGTCTGTCAGCCTGGGATGACATGCTCGACAAGCCACGTTGCTTCGCTAGGGACGGCTTGCACCTGTCACCACTGGGCTTTCGGATAATGGCAAAGGCTCTTGCCACCCCCATAGTGCCTTTTTTAGGCAAGGCTCAAAAGTCAAACCCACCTCCATAGACAGCACAAGGAACAAGAAACTAAGGGTAATGCTGCTAAACGCCAGAAGTCTTAACCTCAAGATGCACGCACTCGAAGCTCTCCTCAGTATGGAGAACATCGATATCTGTGCAGTGACAGAAACCTGGTTCAAGGCTCCAGAGAGCACCCCAGCACTACCAGGTTATACCTCATATCATGCTTTTCGGCCCCAAAACCCGGACTCAACCACAAAAGGAGGGGGAGTTTCCATATTTATCAAGGATATCCATACCTCCAGGTTAGTGGCATTGCACGAAGTATCGGAGATCATCCATGTGCCACTAACAGTGGGCAAGACTGCTTTTCAGTTTATAGCATCCTACAGACCACCCTCTCAAAGTCAGGAATACCACTCGGCTTTCCTGAAAACATTGGAGAACATGAAGATCTCTCCAAACACCATTATATTGGGCGACTTCAACTACCCAAACATAGACTGGGAGCACTACTCAAGCCCCAGCACCTTAGCCCAAAGGTTCCTGGAAATTATAAACTCAAATGGTATGGAACAACTAGTCACCACTCCCACAAGAGGGGATAACATACTAGACCTGATCATTACCAACATGGGTACTCTATGCTCCATACCAGAAGTATATCCCTCATTGGTAAGATCAGACCATAAATTAATTTCACTGGATATCCACATCCCGTCCCCACCCCCAACCCAGAAAACCACAGTGAAAAACTTCTCAAAAAGCGAACTTCTCACTTCTCAAAACCGAAGTGGAATCCTTCAAGGCCCCAGGGCCAGTGGAAACTATGGCCCAAACTGCAGAATCCTATATAAACGCATTCTACGGACATCTCCAGGAATGCATGGATCATGCTATCCCAAACAAAACCAAGACCCAATCATCCAAAGGCAGGCATCCAGTCCGGTGGACCCCAGCCATAAATAAACTGTACAACAGAAGGAGGAAGCTACTACATGATAGAGCAAAATCCCTAATAGGGAAGGCAGCTCTGATCAGTACTAGCAAAAAATGATGATCCCTCATAAAATCCTCCAAGGCCAGCTTCGACTGAAAAATTGCACAGGACACTAAAGACAATCATAAGGCTTTTTTCAGTTATGTTAGGAACCTGGGATGCAACTCCCAGACTTGTTCTGAGTTGATTCTAAATGACAAAAAATACACTGAACCCACAGACATCGCCAATATCCTGGCAGACAGGTTCAGTGCAAACTTCTCCACCCCCTCCCCCCAAAAGAGCAAGTATCTATCCCGGCAGTGGGCTGCCTCCCAAACATCTCTGATGCTCAGGTGAAGGCTGCCCTCTCCAAAGCAAAAAACACTGCTTCCATGGGACCAGATGGCATCCCGGGTTGCATCCTACATGAACTCCAAGAAGAACTAACCCCTCAAATAAAACAGCTGTACAATCTCAGCCTCACTACAGGATATGTGCCCACAGAATGGCTTACAGCAACAGTGGTCCCACTCCACAAAGGTGGAGCCTCTATGGACCCTGGAAACTAACGCCCCATAAGCCTGACTAGCCTAGTCTGCAAGGCTATGGAGAGGATCATCATGGAGCTCATAAACAAAGACATTGGGGACCTACAGACAATAGATCCTAGCCAATTCGGCTTCGTCAAGGGCAGATCTTGCCTTTTGAACCTGGTCAACTTCTTTTAAACAGTCACCAAAGCCATAGATGAAGGGAAGGTAGTCCACACAGCCTATCTGGACCTAGCAAAGGCATTTGACACAATACCCCACTCGGGCATCATAGATAAGCTATCCAGCTTAAATATAAACCACTATGTCACAAGATGGGTCGCAAACTGACTCAAAGACAGAACCCAAAGAGTGAGAATTGCTGGAGCCATGTCAGACTCGAAACCGGTCACAAGTGGCATCCCACAAGGTTCTGTCCTGGGACCGCTCTTGTTTGGTATATACTTTTCCGAGGTACAGGCCAACGTGGGAGGACTATGGCTCACCAAGTTCGCAGATGACTGCAAACTGGGCGCCATAATCGACTCTCCAGCTGACACAAACATCCTTCAAAAAGGTCTCACAGAGATGGATAACTGGTGCCAGAGCCATGGTCTAAAGCTAAATGTCAAAAAGTGTATAGTCATACCCTTTGGCAAAAACAATGTGCCCACAAATTACCACATAGGCGGTAACCCATTAAGTACAGAGAAAGTAATTAGGGATCTGGGGACCCAAGTTGATAGCAATCTCTCCTTTGACAACCACATTGCCAAAGTGGTTAGAAAGACCTTCTACATAGCCCACCTCATCATGAAAGAATTCACATCTAGATCAAGAGAAGTAATCGTGCCCCTTTATTCATCCCTCATCAGGTCTATCATAGAATATAATGCCCCTTTTGGGATGTACCTTACCCGACACCTGCAGCAATTAGAAAGACCCCAAAAGTACCTCACCAAGAGGATCAAGGGACTCAAGCAGATGCCATATGCTGCTCGGTTAAAAAAAATCCAGCTCTACTCAGTTGCATATCGCCTACTTCGAGGCGATCTATGCCTGACATGTAAAGCTATGTCCAATCCAGAATTAATGGACATGCTCCACCTCAGTAAATCTAAATCCCTTAGAGCCACATGCTCGAGGGACTTGAACCTCAGCACAGAAATAAATAGAACTTGCTGGAGGGACAGATTCATAACCCAGAGGCTCCCTTCGCTCTGGAATAGAATTCCAATTCATGTTAGGCAGAGCATCTCACTGAATCTCTTCAAGAAGAATCTTGATGAGTGGATGGGGGATCGTAGGTTTGTCCTGGGGATTACTTCTGTGTCACTATTAGACAGAGGCACAGTAAACTAACCCTTAAAAAGGGCACAGTATACTCAAATCAAGGGATGGCGTAAGCCAAACAAAATCGGGCTAGGCTTGTAATTGCCCCAGGGCAGATAGCCTAGTATGAACCTATGAACCTATGAACCTATGTGTATATATATATATATATATATATATATATATATATATATATATATATATATATATATATATATATATATATATGTATATATATATATATATATATATATATATATATATATATATATATATATATATATATATATATATATATATATATATATATATATATATATATATATATATATATATATATATATATATATATATATATATATATATATATATATATATATATATATATATATATATATATACACACACACACACACACACACACACACACACACACACACACACACATATATATATATATATATATATATATATATATATACATAGATAGATAAATATACATATATAAGTATGTATGTAGTGCAGCTGGACATCGGATCCACACTCTGAACCTCTTAGTGCAACACATCTGACCAAAGGCTGTATAAATGGGGTGAAGGGGCCCAAACTAAGGACCTCTTGTAATTATTGCCCTTATAGGTTCATAGGTTCATAGGTTCATAGGTTGGTACTAGGCTATCAGCCCTAGGGCATATACAAGCCTAGCCATAATAATTCCCTGGCTATTTCTTCCCTCACTATTTACTTCCCTGGACCCCTGTCTAACAGGGCGACTGTCGTGATCCCCGGGGTGAATTTACTTTTTCCCATCCAATCATCAAGGTTCCTTTTGAAGAAGGCCAAAGAGGCACTCTGCGTGACATGTATGGTCAATCTATTCCAGAATCTGGGGAGTCTCTGGGTCAGGAACCTATCCCTCCAGCATGTTTTGTTTATTGTGATGACAAGGTTTAGATCCCTGGAGTGTGTGGCTCTGAGGGATTGGGATTTCTTTAAGTGTGGCATGTCCAACAGCTCTGGGTTTGACATGGACTTGTATGTTAAGCAGAGATCGCCTCTGAGTAGACGATATGTGACAGAGCATAGCTGGAGTTTTTTAAGGCAATCAGTTAGGGCATCTGCTTTAGGCCTGTAATTCTTTTAGTGAGGTATTTCTGCGGCCTTTCCAGTTGTTGCAGATGTCTTGAGAGGTACATACCAAATGGGGCATTGTATTCTATAATGGGTCTAATGAGGGATGAGTATAGTGGGACAATGACCTCCTTTTTTCTGGATGAAAAGCCCTTAGTGATGAGGTGTGCCACATAGAAGGATTTCCTGACTGTTGTGGCGATGTGGTTATCGAAGGTGAGACCACTGTCCACCTGTGTCCCTAAGTCTCTTATCACACTTTTGGTGTTTAGTGTACTGCCACCTATATGGTAATTCACGGATACATGTTTTTTTCCCAAAGGGGATAACTATACATTTCTTGGCATTGAGCTTGAGCCCATGGCTCTGGCACTAAGCATCTGTTTCTGTAAGGCCCTTTTGTAGAGTATCCACATAATTTGGGGATTCAATAATGGCTCCCAGTTTGCAGACATCTGTGAACTTTGTTAGCCAGAGTCCCTTAGTGTTGGCCTGTACTTCAGAGAAGTAGATGCCAAACAAGAGCGGTCCCAGGACTGAACCCTGAGGTACTCCACTTGTCACTTGTCTGGAGCTGGATTTGGAGCTGGCTACTTTTACAGTATGGGTTCTATCAGTAAGCCAGTTAGCAACCCATTGGGTGACGTAGGGATTAATGCCCAGCTTAGTAAGTTTGTCTATGATTCCAGAGTGGGGGATGGTGTCAAAGGCCTTGGCAAGGTCTAAATAGGCTGTGTGGACCACCTTACCCTTGTTCATGGCTCTGGAGACTGATTCGAAGAAGTCAGTCAGGTTCAGGAGACAAGATCAGACCTTCATGAACCCAAACTGGGTGGGGTCCAGTGTTTGAAGGTTGCCAATGTCTTCGTTTATAAGTTCCATGATAATACGCTCCATGGCCTTGCAGATAAGGCTGGTCAGACTGATGGGATGGTAGTTTCCGGGATCCAAGGTGGATCCCCCCTTGTGGAGTGGGATAACTGTAGCTCTACACCACTCAGTGGGCACAAAACCTGACGTGAGGCTATGATTAAATATGACACTTAGGTGAGGTGCCAGTTCATATTGTAGTTCATGTAGTACACAGCCCGGGATGTCATCTGGTCCCATGGATGCTGTATTCTTAGCTTTGGAGAGTACGTTCTTTACCTGTGTGGCCATTATTACCAGAATTTGGCAATCTTCCAGTATTGGGATGGGCCATTTAGGGGGTGAGAGGGGGTGAAGTTGGCACTGAATTGATCTGCCAGGATATTGGCAATATCCTTGGGATCAGTATATTTAATGCCATTCTGTTTTAGCTCAGAGCAGATCTGAGCATTGCCATTTAGATTCTTGACATAGTTATAGAATGCCTTGTGGTTGGCTTTGGAATCTTTGGCAGTTTTATTTTCGTAACTAGCTTTGGAGGATTTTATGAGGGATCTCAGTTTCTTACTGAGGCTGGTAAGGGAGTTTTTTGCATCCTGGGATTTTCCTCTTTTCTGCAACAGTTTCTTCTTTTTGTTGTAAAGTTTGTTTATGTCAGGGGACCACCAGACTGGCTTCCTTTTTTTGGATGAGAGCATCTTGGTTCTATTTGGGATGGCACGATTCATGCATGAGTGGATGTGCTCATACAGTGCCTTAGTGTAGGATTCAGCAGTTGAACTTTCAGTTCCTATCTGCATGGGTGTCATGAAGGTCATCACTTCTGACTTGAGTAGCATGAAGTTGGCTTTGGAGAAGTTTTTCATGGAGGTTTCCTTACTGTGGGGAAGGGGTGGGATGTGGATGTTAAGGGTGATTAGCCTATGGTCAGACCTGACTAACGAGAGGGTGACCATAGGTGTGGAGCATCGATTTCCCATGTTGGTAATGACCAGGTCTAGGATATTGGAGCCCCCGGTGGGAGTATGGATTAGTTGATCCAGGGCGTTGGAATTTATGAATTCCAAGAACCGGTGGGCAAAGGTGTTGGTACATGCATAGTTTTCCCAGTTAATGGCAGGGTAGTTAAAATCACCCAGTATTAGGGTGTTTGGTTCTATCTTAATATATTCCAGTATGTTTAGAAAGGTATAGTGAGAATCTTGGGGTATGGTGGGGGATCTGTAGCAAGCTACAATTTGGATTGCAGTCTTACCTAGTGTTAGTTGCACCTGGAGAATTTCAGATGCATTGTGTTGTGCAACTAGCCTGGTGGTGTGAATATCCATGGTGAATATTGACATTCATCCACCTTTAGTGTTTCGGTCCTGGTTTGGTGGCCGAAATGTGTGGTAAGAGTTGTAGCCTGGTATTGCAGGGGTGCTCTCTGGAGCCTTGAACCAGGTCTCAGTTACTGCACAGATATCGATGTTCTCCATTTTTAGGAGTGCCTCAAGAGAGTGCATTTTGAGGTTTAGACTTCTAGCATTGAGTAGCATTACCTTCAGATTTTGTGTGCTTTTACCTGTTACGGTGGTGGTTTTGTCCTTTGAACTTTGCCTAAAAAAGGCACTATAGCGGTGGCAAGAGCCTTAGCCAGTAACCTGAATCCCAGGTGCGACAGGTGCAGACCATCTCTGGCAAAGCATCGGGGTCTGTCAATCATGTCGTCCCAGGCAGACAGATACTGGATCCCCTTTGAATGACACCAGAAGCTTAGCCAATTGTTGAAGTCAATCATTTTGTCCTTATATTGTGGTATCATTCTGGGCGAAGGCAGGATGCTTCTCAGGGCTAGGGTCATACCTGCCTGGGCCACATGATCCGAGAGCTCTTCCATGTCTCTTTTCATGTAGTCCCTTCCTGCACAGCAGAACTGTTCTGCCTTGCAACAAAATAATAAGGCCTGACAATTCCTGGACCCAGGGCCTTGTAAACTATGATCAAAGCAATGTACCATTACACCATCTGAGCTCTACAAAATACTAATGATATTCCAAACATATCAGTACAGTCATCCAACATCAGGGAAAGGAGTCTGTAGAATCAGTCGGGTAGTCTATTTATACATGTATATAAGTATGGAGATGCATATATGTGGACAAATATATACATGATACATATATATATATATATATATATATATATATATATATATATATATATATATATATATATATATATAGAGAGAGAGAGAGAGTGAGAGAGAGAGAGAGAGATATCCACATTCATATCCACAGATATGCATACATATATATATATATATATATATATATATATATATATATATATATATAAAGGTTAATAAATATATATATATTTTATATATATATATATATATATATATATATATATATATATATATATATATATATGTATGTATACATAAATATACAAAAATATATGACAGCTTCAAAGACATGCAGTCAGAGGGTCATGCTGCTGCACACTGGAATTCTAAATCTGGAAATTCACTCACTGGAAGTGTTCCTTAAAATGGGGAACAATGACAACTGTGCTGGAACAGAGACCTGGTTAAAGGCAGCAGGAAGTACCCCTGCAGTACCAGACTATAATTAATTCCACAACTTCTGGCTGCAGAATGTGGACTGAAGCTCCAAAGGTAGTGGTATGGTTATATTCATAAAGGATGCACACATCTCCAGAGTGGTAGACCAACATTATGCATTACAGATCCTGCAGGTGTAGCTAACATTGGGTAAGACAGTAGTTCAGGTTGTACCCTGCTATAGGTCCCCATACATGTCCCAAGATGCACACTCTATGTCCATAAACACCCTGGAGAATATTAGTGTCAAACCTAACACTATCATACGTGTTAACTTCAACTACCCCACCATTAAGTGGGAAAGATACTCATGTACCGATGCACATGCCCATCACATCGACCTGGTCCTTTCTAACATGGGCGACTGTTGCTCTGCACCAATAGTCAACACCTCCCTTGTTGTATCTGAACACAAATTAATCACCTTTGGAAATCCACAGCCCTCCTACCTCCACTGCACAGGTAACCACCATGAAAGGCCTTTCCAAAGCTAACTATGGCCTCATAAAATTAGAGGTGGCTAACCTCACGGCAGCTATGCAAATGGAGACTAGTTGCATGACAGCTGAATCAAACAACAATTCACTATGAACGCGTACACAAATCCATGGATACCGCCTTACCCAATACAACCAGGACTCTCACCTACAAAAAAGGAAGCTGATCTGATGTCCCCTG